>NW_007249262.1:1647-6677 GCF_000164805.1 Carlito syrichta | reverse complement strand
AAATCAAAAAATTAGCTGGGCGTGGTATCGTGCGCCTGTAGTTCCAGCTACTTGGAAGGCTGAGGCAGAAGGATCGCCGGAGCCCAGCAGGTCCAGGCTGTGGTGGCCAGGAGTGGCCACTGCGCTCCAGTCTGGGCGATAGAGTGAGACTCCGACTCAAAAAAAAAAAGAACAGGATGGTTAAGAAGAGAAACGGCAGCAGAAGAATTACAATAAGAGTGATTTGATTTGATGTTTAAAGTTATGGGTCATTAACTCACTCTTGATAAAACACATAAGGCTTAAGAATGGGGGACAAGAATTTTAAAACTGTCTTTGGGGTACAATGTTTACTCTTTGAGGAATGAGAACTCCAGGAGCCCGATCTCCAGTATACAATGTGTCCATATAACAAACAAGCACTTGTACCCCTGAATCTAAAAAACAAATATTAAATACCAAACAAACAAACAAAAACACCCTGGTCTTCATTCCTTTTTAAAATATGGTTAGCCGGGCTCGGTGGCTCAGCCTGTAATCCAGCGCCTTTGGGAGGCTGAGGTGAGTGGGTTGCCTGAGCCCGCGGGTTCGAGACCCGCCTGGGCAGCGAGACCTCATCTCTACAATAAATTAAAAAAAAAAAAATCAGTCGGGCGTGGTAGCGCGCGCCTGTAATTCCGGCTACTCGGAAGGCGGAGGCGGAAGGATCGCCGGAGCCCAGCAGGTCGAGGCTGCGGTGGCCGGGAGCGGCCACTGCACTCCAGTCGGGGCGACCGAGTGAGACTCCGACTCAAAAAAAAAATAAATAAAATAAAATAAAATATGGTTTATGATGCTCCCGTACTGAGAGACTGCCAAAAATAATAGTAAAGCTAGGCATAGTGACTCATGCCTGCAATCCCAGCACTTTGGGAGGCCAAAGCCAGAGAATTGCTTGATGCCAGGAGTTTTAGACCAGCCTGGGCAACACAGAGAGACCTCATCTCTACAAAAAAACAAAAAATTAGTCAGGCATGGCGGCATGCACCTGTAGTTCCAGCTACTTGGGAGGCTGAGGCTGAAGGATCTCCTCAGTTCAGAAGGTCAAGAAAGTGGTGAGCCATGATTCAGCCACTGCACTCCAGCCCTGGCAAGAGAAACCCCTACTCAAAATGAATAATAATAAGAATAAAATAATAACAATTTAAAAATCTCTTTTTTTTTTTAGTTGAAGTCTCACTCTATCACCCAGACTGAAGTGCAGTGGCACACTCACGGCCACCATAGCCTCCACCTGCTGGGCCCAGACAACCCTTCTGCCTCAGCCTTCCAAGTAGCTGGAACTACAGGTGTGCACTACCACGACCGGCTACTTTTTTTTTTTCCTGTAGACACAAGGTCTCACCAAGTTGCCCAGGCTGGTCTCAAACTCCTGAGTTCAGGCAATCCTCTCGCCTCAGCCTCCCAAAGTGCTGGGATTACAAGCTTGAGGCACCGTGTCCAGCCATATAAAAAATCATTTAAAAATTTCTAATAGGCCAGGCTCAGTGGCTCAGCCTATAATCCCAGCACTTTGAGAGGCTGATGCTGGTGGATTGCCTGAGTCTGCGGGTTCGAGACCAATCTTGGCAACTTGGCAAGACCTTGTCTCCTCAATTAATCAAAAAAATTAGCCAGACCTGGGATCATGCGCCTGTAGTTCCAGCTACTTGGAAGGTTGAGGTGGAAGGATCCCTGGAGACCAGCAGGTTGACGCTGGGGTGGCCAGCGTGTGTGTGCCACTGCACTCTAGCCTGGGTGATGGAGTGAGACTCTAACTCAAAAAAAAAAGTTTATAATAAAAAGTCCCTTAAGGCCAGGCACAGTGGCTCACGCCTGTAATCCCAGCACTTTGAGAGACAGAGGCGAGAGGATTGCCTGAGCCTACGGGTTCGAGACCAGTCTGGGTAACATGGCAAGACATCATCTCTACAGTAAATCAACAAAATTAGCTGGATGTGGTGGTACACGCCTGTAGTTTCAGCTACTTGGAAGGCTGAGGCGGAAGGATCATCAGAGCTCAGTAGGTCGAGGCTGCAGTGGTTGTGAGTGTGCTACTACACTCCAGACTGGGTGACAGAGGGAGACTCTGGCTCAAAAAAAAAGACCCTTAAGTAATAACTTTTCCTTCCTGAATTTTTTAAAGCTTTATTTAATTTTTTATAGGTTTACTTTAACATGCTTTTTAAAAAAATACTCTAGTAGAATACAGCTATCCTATTTAAATTTTTTCCTGTAGAGTTCTAATAGTGATCATCATAATGTGAAATAAGATTTGTGTTTTTCTTCAAAAAAAAAATTATTCACTAGAATAAGACTGTTCATAAAAAGGAGAGTAAACACAAACATGATAATGGGAGATGCTGGATTAAGTAAGAACAATGCTGCATATAAGCCAAATCATTTAAGAATACATTTTACAGAAATAGATGCATTTAAATTGCTATTTAGGTGCTCTGACACATTGTGTTTACAAGGTCTGGTTTAAATCCACTGTTCACTTAGTTACAGTTCAGTTGGTAAGCGTGTTAATGAGCCAGGTAGAGTTTGAGCCATTAATTTAAGACACACAAATACTTTCAGGGAAGGAAAATGGGTCTTCCACTCTACAGGGCACATCTGTAGAAAATGCTGATTTTTACATGGATTCCGGTGGCAATGTTAGAGTCAATAAAAGTTTAAAGTTAAACACCTGATAGGATTGTTATAGTCAGCGGAAATAGAATTTAGTGCAGTTGTATTCAAAGGCTTTTTGTTTTTTCCTTGGTGTTTAAAAAATGCTTCTAGAAGAGCTGAGTGCTTTATTGATTAGCCAAACGTAGAATTTTTTATCATGTATAAAATAATTGCTAGATGTTTCAGCAAATTCTAGTTGTAAAAGTGACTAGAGACAACATTATTTGGTAAATTACTATAATTCCTTACTACACATTTTTCATATTTCAATTAACTTTTTTCTTCCACCAAGTACTAAGCAATAAAATAAATGTACAGTCAGAAATAGTTTTGTCATGCCTGAACATTATTTTTTTACAAAGAGCAATCATTTTGGGATGCATAAGCTGTCAGGAAAATAATTGCATTTTCTTCTAATTGATGCTTAAGTCTCTTTAAGATCATCATTAACAAGCCTCCTTTAATGAGTAGCCAGAAAATATTTTCATATAACTAGCACTTCTCTGACACCAAGCAGTCTACCTTTGTCCTAGAGTGATAGAAAGTGGAAGAACTTCTGAGGGAGCCACCAAAAGACAATTCTAGGACAGATATTCCCAAGGGTCGCAGAAAATGAATATATGAAGCCATTTAATCAAGCTCCCATGGGAAGGAGAGGGGAAGGCTATTCAGTATTGTCATCATTTTATAACAGCGGAGATTGGTTTCAGACATTCTCCTTTCCTGAGTGTAAATGTGGAACATCTGTGGGAGCAAATGCCTGTGCAGGCGGTGCAAACAAAAATAGAAGGATTTCCATTTTGAAATCTCCTTCCCGGATATTGTTGGGGATGAGAAAGGCGGGGGGGGGAAGGACCAGATCCTTTTTATGACATTTTAAGTTCATATTTGCATTTGCTACAGAGAATAATCAGGTTTGCCCACTGTCTCAAAACAATAATCCTATTGATGATTCTGGTAATGTGCCCAAACATGATTTACCTATGTTGATATAAGCAGGTTCAGGTCAGACTTTTAGAAAAGACTTAGATTATGTTACTTTCTGCTTAGTTCAAAGTATCTGGGATTACACATCAGAAAGTAATTTGAAAAGAACAAATCTTATTCCCTTTCTGTTAAACTAGCTAAGACTGCCATACTAATGACTTTTTAAATCTCACATGTTGACTTTATTCAAGTGATAATTAGAATATTTCAGTTATATTTGGGTCATAACAATTGGTTTTTGATATCATAATCTTAGACTAACTTCCTAGTCATCCCCAGTTAATTTTTTTTTTTTTTTTTTTTTGAGTTGGAGTCTCACTCTGTCACCCAGACTAGAGTCCAGTGGCCGCTCCCGGCCACCGCAGCCTCGACCTGCTGGGCTCCGGCGATCCTTCCGCCTCAACCTTCCAAGTCGCTGGAACTACAGGCGTGTGCTACCATGCCTGGCTACTCAGTTAATTTAAATGATTGAAAATAATGGAGGAAATTAGTAACTATAGCATTTAGAATAATTTGGTTTTTTTCCTCCTTTCAGATATTTACATAACTTTTCAATGAACCAAATATGTCACACATTGGGTTAGAAAATTTGCACATTACATAGTAATTCCACTGAAGATTCAGAAGTCAGCAAATATTATTTTGGTCTTCCTGATTGAAGATTCATATTTTTTAATTATTCTGCAATTAACAATTTTGACTGTCTCATAAGTCAGTCCAGCCTGATTCTATTTACCATATCATGGTACATAAATGGCCTCACTTTTGTCATTGGCAGATAATTATTGGAGGCTTCTTTTACTCCTGCCAGAGAAGTTATTTGAACAACACTTTAGAAAAAAACATGTCATATGCTTAAAATTGCACATTTGCAAACCTATTTTAGTATTATCTAGTTGAAAAATGTCATGTCAATTACATTTTTTTAAACCTCTATGAAAGGAACTGTAATTGTGTTTCAGCTTAATTTAAATGTTGTTTATCATAAAGCAGTAATAATGTAATATAAGAAAGAAAACCCTTATGGTTGTTGATAAGAAACTAGAACAGATTTATAAAGAGCAAGGCAAAATTTTTTAGATTATACACCAATATTTCACTTTCACTGTAGTGAAAGAATGATATATCACTATTGATCCATTAGAGTAGTATGGTGATTCTGTACAGAAGTCTAAAATTGTTTTGAAAATTGTACCAGGTTTGTTAAACTAGAAACCCACTGATAGCAGAGTATAAAAGTTATTCTAGAATTTTCTTTTTTTTTTTGAGTTGGAGTTTCACTCCGTCACCCAGACTGGAATGCAGTGACCACTCCCAGCCACCGCAGCCTCGACCCACTGGGCTCCGGCAATCCTTCCGCCTCAGCCTTC
>NW_007249262.1:0-1186 GCF_000164805.1 Carlito syrichta | reverse complement strand
GGAAGTGCAGAGACATCTGGAAACTTAGGTGATTACCCCTGGCACTGATTGGATGTTGCTAAGGGGAAAGTGAGATAAGGGAAGGGGTTGAAGCTTGTAACCGGAGCTTTGCAGTTTTTTCCCATAACTGAAACTTTAAACAGTTACAGTTATGTTTTAAGACAGAAAACTAAAAATGGCTGTGCTATTGTCCACAAGCCGATTACATATTTATTGGGTTATAGCATGCTCTTAACCTAAGTCTATGGTATACTCTATTACTGTCTTCTCACTCCCCCCTTCTCATGAGGGTAGAGTGAATCTAATCTTGGATTCCTTTAACATGCTGAGTTGTCCAGGGGCAACTGTTGATATTGTTGTCTGAGGACCATAAGTTGCACAGTGTTTATTCTAGCTTTTACAAAAGTTATTAGCTTGTTTATAATACATGGACCGAAAGTTAGCAACAGCAAGAGTATGATCACGGGGCCTATTAAAGCAGACAATAGTGTGGTTAACCAAGGTGAGTAGTTAAACCAACTTTCAAACCATCCCTGTTTCTGCTCCCGCTCTAATTTACACTTAGCCAAACCTTCTCGCACTTTAGCCATGGATTCCTTTACTATTCCTGAATGGTCGGTGTAGAAACAACATTCTTCTCCCAGGGCAGCGCAAAGGCCATCTTGTTGGAGGAACAGTAAGTCTAAGCCTCTACGGTTTTGCAGAACTACTTCAGACAGAGAGGTTAGGGATTCCTGTAAGTGTGAAATAGAAGTTTCTATTCTTTCTATGTCAGAATCTATTGCAGCCCGAAAGCTACTGTAATGATGGGATTGAGTGGCTAGGGAGGCGATACCTGTCCCTGCCCCAGCAAGGCCTAGTCCTAGCAACACTGGCAGTGTTATTGCAGTGACCGGTTCACTTTTAACCCAGGGGTACCCTCCTTGTTTCAGCAACTGGAATACGTCCTCCTCAGTGTGGTACAGTATTTTGGGGAGTAACTGTACCAAAATGCAAAAGCCCTCAGACTGAGTGAGTACCTGCCCATGGAAACATGGAGTTAAGCCAGTGGAACACATCCACCATCCATTCTCAGGGGGCAGGTGAAAATCATTGGAGACTATGGGGAAAGTCTGGGCACATAAGGACTGGACCCCCAAAGGGGGCTTGCCCGCGCAAGTTCCTTTCCCAGAGATTGACTGTAGGG
>NW_007249261.1:108671-109681 GCF_000164805.1 Carlito syrichta | reverse complement strand
AATGTCTTGTAGAATTCTGCTGGAAAGCCATCTGGGCCAGGGCTTTTTTTTGTAGGAAGTTTTCTTGTTATGTAGTTGGTTTCCTTGATTGTTATTGATCTATTTAGGGTCCCAATTTCTTCTTGTTCCAACTTAGGTAGGTTGTGTGATGTCAGAAAGTCCTCCATTTCCTTAAGGTTTTCAAGTTTGTTTCCATACAAGTGTACGTAGTAGTCTCTAATGATCTTTTGTATTTCTTCAGGGTCAGATGTGACTTCATCTTTTGTATTTCTGATTGTGCTTATTTGGTTTTTTTCTCGTTTTTTCTTGGTCAGTCTAGCTAGGGGACCATCGATCTTGTTTATTCTTTCGAAGAACCAGCTTTTTGTTTCATTGATTTTTTCTATTATCTTTTTGCCTTCCATGTCCTTGATTTGGGCTTTTATTTTGGTGATCTGAATTCTTCTGCTGAAATTAGGGTTTTGTGGTCTTGCTTTTCCAACTTCTTTAGGTGGCTTGTTAGGTTGTTAATTTCTGTTCCTTCCATTTTCCTCATGTGTGTTTGTAGGGATATAAATTCCCCTCTTATTACAGCTTTTAAGGCATCCCAGAGATTTTGGTAAGATGTTTCTACATTTTCATTTGTTTCCAGGTATCTTTTGATCTCTGTTTTGATGTCATCATGTCATCATTGACCCAGGAGTTATTTAGCATCATGCTGTTTAGTGTCCATGTCTTTGTGGGTTTTGGGGGGACTTTGTTGGTGTCAATATTTTTATTCCACTGTGGTCCGAGAAGGTGCATGGTAGAATTTCAGTCCTTTTAAATTTGCTTATACTTGATTTGTGTCCAATTATGTGGTCGATCTTAGAATATGTTCCATTTGGTGATGAATAGAATGTGTATTCTGTGGTCTTTGGATGGAGTGTTCTATAGGTATCAATTAAGTCCATTTGGTCCAGAGTCTCATTGAGGTTCCGGATCTCCTTGCTGATTTTTTGTCCTGATGATCAGTCTAAGGTTGTGAGTGG
>NW_007249261.1:49781-107581 GCF_000164805.1 Carlito syrichta | reverse complement strand
TATTTTCTGTGTTTTAAGAGTTTGAGTTATTCTATATTTTGGTCCTCAAGCTCTGAGATTCTTTCTTCTGCTGGGGTATATCTGCTTTCCCATGCTTATCAATTTGTTATTTATTTCATTCACAGTATTTTTTATTACTGTTATCTCAGATATCAGCTCCTTCCTAGTTTCTTCTTGTGTCTCCTCAATTCTTTTTAATCTCTCTATTGTTTTGATATCTACATTTGTAGTTTTGAGACCCTTCATTCTGGGGACTTTTCATTGTTTGTATTCCAAAGTCAGTTTTCTCAGTGTCTGCTCTCCCAGGCGTCTGGGAGAGACCCATACTCTTCTTTTGGTTTTTCTTCATTTCTGTAGATTTTTCTCCCTCTCCCCCTTTCCCTCCCCCTCTTCAATTCTGTTTTTGAGGGAAGGTGGGGTTGCTTTTATTTCTCTTCTGCAATGACCTGTTCTTCCTTATGAGGGTCTTTTGGTTTTGTTCACTTTTCCCTCTGCTTTACAGTCTGTCTATTCAGCAGTATGCAGTCTTGGTCCGTTCAGAGAATCCCACCAGTTCACCTATGCCATCGCCATCTTGCCCCGTCACCATAATTTTTTCTAGTCAAAGGAAATCAAGCTTATATATAAAACTGACAATATATTTAAATTTTATAATGTAGTTTCTCTTTTTGTAGTAATAAAAGTTAACTATACTTAAAATTATTTTTCTCTCTCTTAAACTATTTTTTTATAACATTTAAAGTATTTATAGTAACACCTTGCTTATCTGAAAATATCTTAGCTGAAAACTCCAACTGCATGGATTATTACTATATTTCCATTTTTGAAAATGTAGACATCTCATATATTTTCTTTAATAATAAATTAAATATACACTCTTCTTCTATAGAATTTATTATTCCATGCTAGAGTTTATTGTTCCATTATACTGTAAACTGCTTGAACTTTTGCTTTCTTGATGCATTGCAATAATGAGTCAATTTCTGAGGATAAAATATATTTCAAAAACAAACTTTGAGAGTTATCCTACATAGAGGCATTGGCAAATAGTGTTCAGAAAGTTCCAAATAGTTCACAAATGTCAACAAAAAGGGGTAGCTTAAGTCCTCTCCTTTCTGAAGTTCAATTTCTCCATTGCAGAATGAAATATCTAGAAGTCTGATCTTTAAGATCCCTCTAAACCTAATATTCTGTGACACTGCATAATACATTCCTTTTGATGTTATAAGCTATTAGGCAATGCTTAGTTTCTCTCAAATCTTTCCCCTGCATGGAAAACCCACACCAACATATGGTGGTTCATGTGTCAGAGGTCCCTGATAAACAAGGCAGGTCCCTATATTCACTTGACATTGTAACATGATCATTATGGTTGTGGGGTTCAGTCTCCACCAAAGACATACCTGGAGAAGTTTCTCCCACACTGTCCTTGCCTATCTCTGTACCCAGAAGACAAGCCAGCAAGCTGTTTCTGAGAAAGGCCAATCCCTGTAATGGGTCTCTGCAGGGAGGCAGGGGGATTCCACTTCCTGATCAGGAGATCTGGAAGCTCAATTAGAGGAAACCAAGACTTCCTCTGCTTTTACTGCTGCTTCCAGATTCACTCAGTCGAGTCTTCCTGCAGGTCTTACTTTGGAATCTATAGGCAAATCTATTTCCAGGGGCCACCTTCTTCATATTTGGTTTTTTAAAAAATTATGCTAATTTAATCACATGAAGTTGATTTTGCACTCAATTTTTGTTTCTCTGCACCCTTAGCATTCTGACTTAGTTGTTCATTCTGGCAGGAAAGTATTTGGGTTCTGACAGGCATCCCATGACTATGTTTAGAGCACAAGGGGACAGTTATTCTAAATAGATTTCAGTCCTAATCTATGAGAAGGATACTTACACTTACATTGCACAGGAGAGTAGATTACATTTTCCTGCCCTGATTCCTCCACATTAAATAAAGGAAGGGTGTTTCTCATCTACAAGATCACATAGTGAATGTACAGGTATTACCTGTGCAGCTCTACCCTTCCTTGAAGCATCAACCCTATTGGAGCACAGATTTGCCTTTCTGCATCCTACATGCACCCTCTATCAAGGAGGTTGGGATCATAACACTCAGAAATATCTTATGAAGCTTTTTCTAAATACCTTCCACATATTAGAAATTAGCAGAGGCAAGTATGTTTTTCATTGTCGCGATAGTCAATGATTAATATCCTCTTTAGAGGAGAGGGAGAATGCCAAAGAAGGTGGGCCATTTAGGATGTTATTAATACTTCTAGAATAATGTGTTTCCAGCGCTTCTCTAAAGTCATTTAGGTCACTCTTTCTGGTCCCCCTTCCTTGCTTCTTTCCTGGGTAATAAATTTATCTCTTTTCTTGGAATTCTTGACATTTTGACTATCAGTATAGACAGTGCTATGGTTTGAATATGCTTTTTTCCCCCATCAAAACTCAAGTTGAGGCTTGGATTCCAGTGTAATGCGAAACCTTTAAAATCAATTGGGTCATGAGAGATTCATTCTCATGAAAGTGTTAATACAGTCTCACAGTAATGGCAGCGAGTCAGTTCATCATGCTCTCATGGGACTGAATTAATGTGAGAGAGGGTAAGGGAGAGAGAGAGAGAGAGAGAGAGAGAGAGAGAGAGAGAGAGAGAGAGAGAGAGAGAGAGGTAAGAGGTGTTATAAAGCAAGTTTGCCTCACATGTTTGGGTTCTCCCTTCTCATTTGTCTGTAGGTTATGACATAACACAAGGCCTTCAGCAGAAGAGGATCAGATGCAGATAGGCATTGCCTGATCTTGGATCTCACAGCCACCAGAATTATGAACCAAATAAAACTCATTTATTTAAAAATTATCCAGTATTAGTATTCTGTTATAGCAACAGAAAACAGACTAAGATGAATAGAAACAAATCCTATAACCCACCTCTTTCTTACCCAAATCATCTTTCTCCAATGAGTTTCATTACATGAGCCCTGATTTCTATCAAACTACCTAAAATATTTAGAGATTTTCTGTGTTCACTCACACATTAAACAACTAGTCAAGCAGCATGTATATAGAGGACTATTTGATAAAGTTGACTTTTTCATAAAAATAATCTGCTACTTAAAAATTCTGCTCATTTCTACATATTGAACATTTTTTAATTATAAAATGACTTTCTTTAAATTATGTAGTCATTCTTCTGCATGTGGTCAGTCAGTTTTCCCAGCACCATTTACTGAATAGGTTCTCCTCTCCCCATAGTGGGTAGTGGAAGCTTTGTTGAAGATCAGGGTTGAGAAATTGAGGTTTTGCTTCTGGAATCTCAATTCTATTCTATTGGTCTATATGCTGGTTCTTGTACCAATACCAGGCTGTTTTGATTACTGCAGTTTTATAATATAGTTTAAAATCTAGGAGGGTGATACCTCCTGCCTTTTTTTTTTTTTTTTTTTCTGAGGATTGTTTTGACTATTCTTGGTCATTTAAGTTTCCATATGAATTCTGGTATTGCTTTTTCTAGGTCTGAGAAGAATGTAGCTGGTAATTTGATGGGTATTGCATTAAATCTATAGATTGCCTTAGGTTAAATGGACATCTTAACAATGTTGATTCTTCCAATCCATGAGCATGGAATATTTTTCCACTTGTTTGTGTCATCGTTGATTTCTTTGAGCAGTATTTTGTAGTTTTCATTGTAAAGTTCTTTCACATCTCTGGTTAGGAAGATGCCAAAGTATTTCATTTTTGTGTGTGTGTGTGGCTATTGTAAATGGAATTGTGCTTTTTATTTGGGTTTCTGTTTGTTAATTTGGGTTTCTGTTTGTTTGGTGTTTGGAAATGCGATTATCTTTTACACATTTATACCCTTAGACTTTGCCAAAGTCCTTTATCAGTGCAAGGAGGGTTTTGGCTGATTCTCTTGGGTTTTCATGATATACAATCATGTCATTTGAAAAGAGAGACAACTTGACTTCCTCTTTTCTTATTTGGATACCCCTGATTGCCTTCTCTTCTCTGATTGCTCTAGCTAGGACTTCAAAAACTATGTTGAACAGAAGGGGTGAGAGTGGGCATTCTTGTTTTGTTCTAGTTTTCAGGGGAAATGGTTCTAATTTTTGTCTTTTAGGAGTATGCTGGCTGTGGGTTTCTTGTAGATGTCTTTTACTATTTTGAGGTATGTTCCTAGATGTTCAAGGGCTTTTATCAGGAAGGGGTGCTGGACTTTATCAAAAGTTTTTCCTGTATCCAATGATATAATTATGTGGCTTTTGTTTTTATGTCTGTTGATGTATTTAATTACATTTATGATCTTACGAATGTTGAACTAACTTTGCATCCCAGGGATGATGATTGAAACAAGACCCCTACCTAACCCCATACACAAAAATTAAACTCTAAATGGATCACAGACCTAAATGTAAAACCTCAAATTGTAAGAACCTTAGAAAATGTAGGAGTCACTCTTATGAAAGTTGGAACTGGCAACCAATTCTTGATAAAAATCGAAGTACCCAGGTTATAAGAAATAAGATAGACAAGTGGGACCTCATTAAACTGACAAGCTTCTGCAAAGCCAAAGAAACCATCAAGAGAGCAGAGAGACAGCCCACATACTGGGGAAAAATATTTACCAACTCCATATCTCACAAAGGCCTAACATCAAGGATCTATAAGGAACTCAAACATGCTGAAAAGAAAAAAAACAAACAACCCCATTACAAAGTGGGCAAAAGATATGAATAGACACTTCGCAAAAGAAGGCATATGAGCAGCCAACTGATACATGAAAAAATGTTCAGCCTCACTAGTCATCAAGGAGATATAAATTAAAACTACACTGAGATACTACCTAACTCCAGTCAGAATGGCCATCATCAATAACTCCAAAAATAACGGATGCTGGAGAGGATGTGGCAAAAAGGGAACACTTTTGCACTGTTGGTGGGAGTGCAAACTGGTACAACCTCTGTGGAAACCAATGTGACGATTCCTAAAAGTTCTAAAAATCAACCTTCCATATGACCCCACAGTCCCCTTACTGGGAAAATATCTGGAAGAACTCAAGTCACTCTATAAAAAAGATACCTGCACACATATGTTTATTGCAGCATTGTTGACAATAGCAAGAACATGGAACCAACCATGCTGCCCATCAAAAGAGGACTGGATAAAAAAATTGTGGTGCATATACACAATGGAATATTATGCAGCCATAAAGAAGAACAAAATCATGAACTTCACAGCAACCTGGATGGAATCAGAGCTTATAATACTGAGTGATCTCTCACAGAAACAAAGAGCTGAGTATCACATGTTTTCACTCATAAGTGGTCCTTGAACAACTACTGTATTAATAAAAGAAGAGGATTGAAAGTAGCAGGTAATTGCAGGGTGGGGTGGGGGGTAGGAAGGTGAGATTGACAGTAGTCGATATCTGCCTGGGGAAAGGGGAGCACACCACATCAATAAGGGTAACTGCACAATGAATATTTGTATACCTAACCCTGAATTGTACCCCACAATTTTAAAACAAAACTTAAAAGAGGGAAAAAAAAGAAAAATAAATAAATTATGTAGTCATAAGTCTGCCCAAAATTTTGCATGTAAGGTGGATGTGTATATTTATGTGTGTGTGTGTGAGAAAGACAGAGAGAGAGAGAGACAGAGAGAGAGAGAGAGAGAGAGAAGGAGATTGGAGGAGTTAGAGAACTGCTTCCTTCTATGAGCATTTAGAACATAGACTGAGATTTTTGCGTAGGGAGCTCAATGTCTTGTGTAAAAGAATAAAGACTCTAGCTTTCAAGGTTCATGGGATAATGTTTTCAGATTTAAAGTTAGGAAGATGATTTGGAGTAGATAAGAACAATGAGATCTTTGGAAAATAAAGTTACTCAGGATATTCAGCTGGTTCCTGCACTGATGTCGGAATAGGGTGGTAAAGTGTAGATCTGGTATGTTGGGTTTGAAGCCTGAAGTACTAGAAGCCCTCTTGTTGCAGCCCTTCTGTGCTGGTTGGTATCTGGGAGAGATGGCAATGTGAAGAGACTCTTAGGAGTCTGGTTTAAAGATATGGCCTAATGTACGCACTTAAATTATCCTCTATGCAAAATTAGAGAGAAACAAATAGGAATAATTTGTCAGACAGTGGTACAATAACTTGTGAATTTCTAAACAAAAAACTGAGAAGTGCCTGAAAGACTGGACTCCATTCTTATATAGACATGTAGGAACCTGATGATTGCTTTCTGAAATACTACTGCATGAACTCATTAAACAATAAAATACATACCTGACTTTTTATCAGAAACCATGGATGTCAAAAGATAGTAGGATGATATACATAGCTTGTCAAAAGTAAAACTGTCAATCAAAATTCTATATTCAGCATAATTTTCTTTTAAAACAAAGGAGAAATAAAGACATTTCAGGTAAACAGAAACTGAATTTGTTGCTAGTAGACCTGCAAGAAATTATGAACAGTTGTGTCTGTACAATAGTAAACTATCTGAAAAGAAGATTAAGAGAATTCAATTCAAAAGCCCACCAAAAATATAAAATACTTAATAATAAACTTAATAAAGAAGAAAAAAATTTGTACACTGAAAACCACAATACATTGAAAAGATAAATTAAGGAAGATACAAATATATACAAAAATCATTCTGTGTGATAGATTGGAAGATTTGATATTGTTAAAATGTCCTTGCTATCAAAAACAATTTATAGATTCAATTATTTTCCCATAAAAATCTCAATAGCATTTTTTTATAGAAACAAAAAAATATATAAATTTTTATGGAACAACAAAAGATTAGAATGGCCAAAGCGATCTTGGAAAAAAAGGAAAAAAGCAGGAGGCATCACATTACTGGTTTTGAAATATATTACATGGTTTCAGTAGGTGTCATCAAGCATTAAGTATTATAACCTTATTAGGCATTAGGCATTTTTGATATTATTTCTTAAGCATTAAACATTATAACCTTATTAGGCATTAAGCACTTTTGGATATTATTTCTTAAAAAAGAGACTCAGAATTGCCAAAGTGATCTTACAGAAAAAGAAATGAAGCCAGAAGCATCACACTTTTTGGTTTTGAAATATATTGCAAAGTTACAGTACGTATTACCACCTTATTAGGCATTAAGTTTTATAACTTTATTAGACATTAGGTATTTTTAGGTATTACTGCCTATTAATTAGTATTGGGTATTATTATCTCATTCTTATTAGGTATTATTGCCTAATACCCCAAATGCTAAATTTGAAGGTCTCAGTTGAATTACTTTTCTTTTGTTACTGTAACAAATTACCAGAGATTAGTGTTTTAAAATAACACTTATTTGTTATCTTATAATTTGGTAGGTCAGAAGTCTAGCATGATTCTCTAGGGCACAGATGAGGATAAAGGCAGTGTTGCATTTCCTTCTGGAGAGTTTACAGAAGAATTCATTTTATTGTCTTTTCTAGCTTATAGAGGATGATTGCATTTTTAGGTAATGGTCTCTTTTCTCCATCTTCAAAGTCAGCAATAGAGAGTCAAGACCTCACATTGCATCATTCTAAATGCTCTGCTATCTCCTCTTCCGTTTTTAAGACCCTTGTAATTACATTTAGTTCACCCAGAAAACTTAGGGTAATTTCACTATTTTAGGGTCAGGTGATTAGCAACCTTAAATTCATCTTGTACCTTACCTAACATACTCATACTTTCCAAGGATTAGGATGAAGGCGTCTTTCAGGAACAGGAGTGGTTATTATCTGCTTATACCAGTTAAGCACTTACTTTGTACCAACTTTAGATTAGCTATTGGGTTTATAAAAAAGAGTAAATTTCAAGGAATTCCCAGTGTAGGGTATAAGCAAAAATTGAAACAATGCAGGGCAGTAGTAGAAATAATGATAGGATAATATGAAAGTACCTAGCATAGCCTCTGTTGGAGGTGTGTGGCATAGTTTTCCTGGAAGAGGAGATATCTGAGATTAGTTTCCAATGGATTAATAGTCATCCACTAAGTTAAAAAAAATCGCTCACTTCCTTAATATGCCTCAAATATGACAAATTTCCTTTCTCTGTAACTTGACTGATTATATCTTCTAATTGTTACAAGGCTGATGGCAGCTGAACAGGAACTTATTTAACATTTATTTATTTTCCAAATATATGTTGAAAGCCTATATTACTTCAGAGCATATGCTGACCATCAAAGCTGCAATGGTGGACAAAACATACAAGGTCCCTGCTTTTTGGTGCTTACGGATCTGCAGAGGAAGCATGGAAGCATTCATGTGACAAGTTACTAGACTTGTGAATCTGTCCAGAGAGGTGATGCTTTTCAGATCTCAAGTTTTACAGGAAGAGAACAAATCTGCTGTCTCCCCAAATTCCTGATGAACAACAGATGCTACCCCTGAAGTTTGTCATCACAAACCAAAGCATGGGAAAGTCCGCGGCTCAGTGATTTGGGTGTAATTCTTGCTGAAGAACTCCCACATCTGTGACTGAGATGTTGCCAACCACAGGAACCACTACTTCACCCTGTTAGTGACCCTGGGTCCTCCCATGGCACCTTCTCCAAAAGTGGCCAGCTACTGGCCCTGCTTCTAATTCCAGAACTATTCTTTGTTCCTGAGTTGCAGAGTTTTACAGGCTGTCATGGATTATCACAGAAGCCTGAACACCATTTTCATGTTGTTTCTATTGGAAAATCCTCTGAAAGTGACTTCTAACTGAATTACAACAGTATTTCAATACATAGTCATTCGTAGGTTAGAGAATGGTTGTAGGGTCTTCCTATTTCCTAGGAAAAGCAAGTTTCAGAGAAGAGTCAGAATGAGAATGATATAAATAAAATCATTAAAATTAATTAAATCTTTGTTTAAAATGAATATTTGGATTTCTTCAATCATTTGAACCTTATATCCATCTTGCACTGTAACTATCATTTTAATGTTCATTTGAAAAGTGAGACATCAGAATACTGAGGCACAGGGAGATAAAGTAACTAAGTCCAGAAGGCACTCTTGAGATACAAACATGACCCCAAAACTCCCCTTTCACCTCTCTGCTATGAAGAAGCCTGAAACCACTTCTCAGCACAAAGGAGCTCTTTCCATGCTTTGTGGTCACCATCAGAGAAATGGAAGTGGACACAACTTATGTCCTGACAAATCAGTTTCATTCCAGAATTTTGACTTTTCAAAGCCCAAATTTGTCTTTGTAAGCTTAGTGTAGGCCTCTTCTTCTAGGCCTGGAGAGTTTATTTAGCTCTTGTCATCACAGACATTCATTCATATCACACCTTGGCATCTTTCTTGTTACTATTGTTTACAAGTTTGTGTGCAAAAACCTGACCTTTTCAATGGGATTCTCTTCATGAAGATGGTGGTTTCATCTACTTTGTTCATTGTTATATCCTCAGGGACTCTCCAAGCACTGGAACATCCCAGGCACTTGATACATAATGTATAAAGAAGCAATCTCTCTGAAAATAAATCCAACTTTACAAATGTTGCTTCTCAAGACCTAGCATAGTTTAGTGTCATTCACACTGCAAAGCTGCTGTAGAGAATTTTGAATGAATGAATTAATGAATGAACAGTGACTGAGTGGATAAGTGAATGTGTGAGTGAATTAATTTATGAACAAATTTGGAATTGAAAAAGTGAATGATGTAGGCACATAACTTCTATTGGGATTGGTAATTTAGCCATTATTATTTTCCATGAGCAAGTGTTTGTTAGAATTGAGCACATCTACTTGGCCTACTGAGTTCACTAGAATTTAATCCTAATTATGCTCTTTAACATGTCCCATAAAGCAAGTAATCAGCTAGTATTCAGGATTTTCATTATTAACACCTATATTATGGTGGAAATTCTGCATACAAATAAAAAAGTATTATATTTATTTATCAAATTAGCCTAAAAGTTTTTTTGTAACCTGAAAATCATATCTAATTAAGCTCCCTTTAATCATATCTGAACATTACTTATGTGGCTGCACCACTTTTTATTAACTTATAACCAGTTGCCAAATACTGTTTTCAGTTAACAGAATGGCAAATTAAAATAGCATGAACTTTGAAGTCAACAAATCTCTGCTCAAATCCAGCTTGCCACTTACTAGCTTGGTAATCTTGGATGAGTTCTTGACCTCACTAAATACCAATATCTTCACCACACCATGAACTCAATCCCATCAACCTCACAGGATCCCTGTAAAGACTAAATAACTGAACATATGTAAACCATTGAGACACAGATCCTAGAACACAAAAGGTACTAGTCTTTGCATCAACAGTCTCCACATGTATGTTGCCAAACCATTGTTTGCTTGATGTGTCCTTTATTAGGCATTGGCCTATTCCAAATATTCAGTTCTAAGCCTCCTTACCATGAACAAGTCACATTGCAATAAGCATATTTATATGTATATACAAGATGTGTGTACAAGTATGCCGAATTATTGAATTGTGTACACAGAAAAGAAAAAAACAGGTTCTGAAAGTTTCTACTGAGATAATAGTAGGTAAGCAGGTCCGCTGGGAGAGTTTCAGTCAACTTTCATCTTTGGGATGTGAATCTCTTCTGAGAAACTTGGGCCCCAACTCTGAGGAAGTAAAAGATTTTTCAAAGCAAAACAGCATAGTTATGCTGCTTGCAGCAGAAATTTTTAGTTACTATGCATTGTAATTTAAAAATATCACATTCATACTAACAGGCGAGTCTCTGCTAAATATAAGATCACATTTCTCTGTCACAGACCTTTAAGTTGTTCTGAACACAAACAGGGCAATGCCTTGGGCAGATTTAGGAACTTGCTGTTCAGTTTTCTTGCTGGCTATTGCAATGATTTTTCCTCTCTAGAGAATGCAAGGATTTAGGATTACAGATCTAAATAGAGATCTTTCTAGATCTCTATTTGTGAAATTCTAAATCTCCCAGGTTCCTGCTCTGCTTTCTGCTCTTAGTCCTTCAGAGCCTTCCAGAGTAAAATTTCTAAGTTGATACTGAAGAACTTCTTTGGCATCAAATGGCTCTTATGAATCAGTCCACTGATGAGTTAAATGAAACAATTCAGAAAAACACCAATTAAATTCCCCTTTAAAGACTCAGGGGTTTAGAAATTAAGCAAAATTGCTTGGCACTAAGCAGTGTGGATTTGAACAAGCTCAAAATGTTTGAAAAATTATTCAAGATGTTTTGACAAACAGAGATTGCTGCTTTATTCATACCTTTTCCCTGACATCTCTTCTTATTTATCAAAGATAAAACAGAATTGGAGTGACTAGTAGGTGTCTCAGGAAGGGCTTTTTTCCATCAAAAGAAATAATCTATAGTTCTTGTTTAAATAGCTTCTTTGTTTTGTGAAAAAATGATAGAGCTAGTTTGCTTTATTTCAAAAATGAAACAAAATAAAACTTAGTAACTATGAATGATACAAAGTGATGCCCTTAAACATTGAAGTCATATTTTCAAATAAAAAACCCCTCTAAATTATGTGAATTAAATCTGTAATGGTGCCTGTGAATGCAACAAACATGAAATCCTCCTACTGTCTTTTGCCTAGCCATTCCTTTGAATCCACCATTACCACCACCAGCAATCTGGGACCCTGACCCTCATTTGCCTGTTCAAGGAGGGTTTTGCTGTTTGCCAGGAAATAAAAAGACTCCTGAGAGGGTATGTGGTTGAGCAAAATGAGTACAGAACGAAGAGTCAGAGATCTGGGCTTCAACCCCAAACCACTGCTGCCTGGACAGATCACCAGGAACAAGTCCAGTTTCACACAGAAGGTGGCTGCCCTCAGTAACCCCTACTAAAAAGAACACAAGGGTTATGAATCACTGAGGTAACTTCCAGTTCTTGGGCATCCTAAGATATAGTTAGGCTATATTATCTGTACCTTCACAAACGAAGAGTATAGTTTTAAAACTTGTACTAATGGATAAATTTGGATCATCGATTTTCTAGTTTAATATAATTTTCCAAAAAAAAATTATCCCCTTGCCCAAGTGAGAGATTAAATACACACACACACACACACACACACACACACACACACACCCATACACATCCATCCATCGATCCATCCAATTTTCTCAAGATCTTGCAATTTACAGAATATATTCATTATCTCATCTTCCTCTCATAACTCTGAAATGCATCCGTTAATTCTCTTCTCAAAATATGCTCAAGGAAACTGGTACTTCTCAATGTGATTTCCTCAAGGTGACATAGCTAATAAGTGACAAAGCTTGGGCTGAGTTCAGGTCTCTGGCTACGGTCCCAAAATATATATTTTTTGTAACATGGGCTGGGCTCATCCAATCATTATTTAGTTCTCTGTGGCTGCAAAGGGATATAAAAGGCCATAGCTTTGGAGCCCTGGAGCAGTAGCAAGCCAATAGGATTTTTCCTGTGGTTTTGATGACCCAGAGCCATTTGGATAATTACCAGGCTGAGACTGGTGAGACCCAGACATTCTCTGGCAACTCAGTAAAACAATGCAGGAGAAACAGTTTCCATTGTCTATTCCCAGTTCTCTAAGTGTGTCAGCAACCAAGCTGGCTGGTTCGTGTTTTCTCATGGCAATCACAGTAGATTTCAGGATGTAAAAGCCAAGTTAATGCTAGAGAACAAGGAGCCACACCTCTTCCCTAGTCATTTTATGTGCTCTATAAACTCCCTGTAACCGTAAAATCAGAAAGCTGTAAGACACTCAAGTGATATCATAAAGCAACCGTTGGTGTTTGACAACACATAGAGACTCATAATGAAGCCATGGAATTGAACATGTTATAATAGTGATTATAAACACCCACCTTGTAGACTCGATATTAATCATGGTTTACAGTCTATAAACCCTTTTCTATTTATTATATCTCTTGGTTTTCAAAATGGCTATGTGAAATAGGAAGGATAAGAATGTTTTTCCCACTCTGCAGATGAGGAAAGTGAGAATTGCAGACTCTTGGGAAATGGCATCCGCTCAGTTGCCTGAACTAGGAAGCTGAAAGAAATCCTTTCACCTGCATCTCTCTCACTCAACATAGCTGGTCCATCACTGATCCCTTGCCTTCTTTCTACCCAAGTATCCATCAAATCCATCCACTTGCTTGTATATTTCCCACCACAGATCTAGTCAAAACACCATCTTTGTCTGAACCATTGCAGTAATGTCCTGACTGCTCTCTTCATACTTTTTCCTGCTTTCTGAAACTCAGAAAGCAGGATTTTGAGTTATTGGACTATGCTTCACTGGCTTCAAGGTGGGTCATCCTCTCAGCTGGACTTTTCCTGCTTTGTCCACTGCCCCCTCTCTCCGGCTCACTATCACATGTTTCTTCCCTTTGATCCCTGTGCTCAGACCACATTGAATCTCTTTCAGTTTTCCAACCTCCTGTACTGTCTCCTGCCATAGGGTCTTCCCCCATCATTCCATCTGCTGTAATATCTTTCCTAGTCCCTCCTCCCTTTTTGCTTCCATTTTTTTTCATGACTATTTATCTTTATGTTCTATTTAATGTCACTTTCTCTTTGATTTCAAGATGCAACCTGCATAGCCCAATCTTTACTCAGAGACTGACATGCATGCAATGTACTCAAAAGCATACTGAAGAAGTAAATAAAGTCCCCCCAAAAGCTCCAACCCCTGGTCTTAATATCAGTAGTTTAAAGTTTTGCCCCAGCAAACATCTATTGATATAAAATCACTGTGATTACCGCCTCTTGGTTTAAAATCGCCAGTTTACCTGATAGTGCATAAACACAGTCAAATTTTCTTTCTTCCCAGAGGAGCTGCTTTGAATCTCTGAATTATTTTCTGACCCACTGAAATGGACTACATGCTGAAATAGAACTGAGTAGCACCCTTTCCTTTTTTCTTTGTGCCAAGAACCAGTCTAAAGAAAACAGCTTTGCACCCATTCTACAAGCTAAAAGTCATGTCAGCAAAGGTCTACCTGAATATTGGGTATTTAGAGACCCGAGGTTCCTGGACCATGGATCCTTTCTGACTCACCTTCACTACAAAATGTGGGAATCTAAAGAGAGTTGCAGGAGCATCACAGATCTAAGCCATGGACATTCTGGACACCCAACTGGCTGAGTAGACAGGACCTTAGATCTCAGGCTGTTGCATGTGGTAGGAAACTAAACAGTAGACATTGCCATACAGAGGAGCCAGAGGTTCTGATTCAAAGCTGAGTTCACCTAAGAGCCTTTATGTCATCAGCCAGAGAGGCCACTTAACAGATTCCAGTCAAAAACATCTCAGTTTAATCTGAGGTATCTCATCTTCAGCACTATTGGCACTTTAGACTGGATAATTCTTCTTGTGGGGAGCTATCTTGTGAACTGTAGAATGTTTAGCATCCTATCATCCTTGGCCTTTCCCCACTAGATGCCAGCAGAAACCCTGCCCTGTGCCCCTTCACATGTAACGATGTAAGTATCTCCAAACATTGTCAAATTTTCTTGGGAGAAAGGGAATAAAAAATCTCCCTGGTTGAGAAGCACTAGTATAATAGAAGTTTATATCTTGGGCAAGTTACTTAATGCATCTTATCTAATTTTGTTCATGGTTCAAAACAAAACAGATCTTTTATTATTTTTATTAAAATATATGTGTGATAACTAGCCAACTGCTGGTGAAAAGTAAGTGCTCAGAAAAATCTAACAGTAAACAAAATCTTCTCTCAAAAGAAAAATAACTCTGAGACTCTAAGACAAGAAGTTTTGCCAAAGTTGGCTCCTGCTGCCCCCAATTCCTGTCTACAATGACAGACAGAAATTCCAGTGAGGGAAGGCATGTGAGGATACTTTACTAAAGCAAAAGTGCTTTGCACATGCAATTTATTTCGCAACATAATCAAATCTCTTTGGAGTTTTCTTTCCACCTGGCCTCCAGAAGAGATTGCTTTTATGTGTTGGGTGTTTGTTGGTGTGGGGAGCTGCTGTGTAGGACAGAGTTTTAGTTATTCCAAAAGAAGATTTTAGGTGGGTTTCACTTCAGAAAAGTAGCAACACATACAGAGAGACAGCAGGGTCAACATACAAAGGTAAAGTGCAGGGGGTTCGGAGGAAGGCAGAGGTGAGGTTAGAATCTCCATCCTGCTGCTTGCTGTGTGAGCTTCAGCACTCAACTGCCCAAGCTGCACTTGCTTCATTGCAAAGGTATCATCAGGAATACATGGAATAATGCCTGCAGGTCGCTTGGCACAGCACTGGAATCCAGCAATCACATGGTGAACATAAACATTAATAATTTTGACATTACCATATTAACTTTTACTATTATTGTTTTATTGAGATTATCACCATCATTGTTATCAGTCAGAGTGGCTTAAAGGGATCACCTATACCAACTTCAAGTGTGCTACCTCCTATAACCATCAGGGCTCTGCTTCCTGGATTTAGAAGGCTGTGACACGGACAGGCTGTTTTAGCCCACATCTCCCTGAGAAGGACTTGAGGCCCATTTTGGGTAATAATCTGTGTAGTTTCTGGTCCCCAGACTTCAAAGAGGCTTTATCTCTCTTGGCAGGTTAGACTACTAGGAATGCTGAACATTTTTCTGTCACACCCATTGCCAAGGTTGCAATTTGGAAAAACAAATAGGGATTTACAGATAGCAACTTTCTTCTTCTTCTATTGATAGGCTGAGATAATTCATAGCTAGGTTTGGACAAATGCAAAAATGTGCATTTAGTTTGGATTTGGATTCATTCCTCATGAATATTAGTCATCTTAGCTCAAAAAACACGTGCTTCTCTGTTTCAACAGATGGGAGACTATACTGTGAAATTATACTGTAGTATGAGGAGAAAACAAAAAGGTTGAAATTAAGTTTAAGCATAAGTCTTGGCACAGTGGTACGAAGTGTGCACTGTCATATATTTCCCTACAAAATAGGGGACGTGCTTTTAGGTGTGGCTTACATTCTTGCAAAAACAATGGAATGGGAATATTTATCGACCATGTTTGCTTGATGATTTAACTCCCTGTAGGAGTATTTTTTGCAGATAATTCTTCATGCAGAATTTCATTTTACTGAATGCCCAAAAAAGAGATTAACTCAGCATCTGTCATGTTCTATCGATAATGATGAAAATATGATTCTGGGGTTCTGCTATTTTCCGAGTCCTCTTCTGCCTGTTGGCATTCTGCTGCTTCCAGAGGTCACTCTTGGTGGTTCCCACTAACATGGCAGAGACTAGACCAGAGTTGGACAGCTGGTGACCCTGAGGAAAGTGTATAATGAAGTGGTAGAGAAATAGCAGGAAAGGGAGGAGAACGAGTATGAAAAAAGAAGGAACAAATTTAATCAAGAGAACGTCAAATTTATGCTCTTTCTAATCATCACACTGATTAATGGAGTTTAATGAAAATGCACTTATTAATTCTACTGATGAGTTTTGTTAAGTGTTAGACATTGTAATAGGTGCTGGGACACTTTGTGCAAGACACTGTATGGATGGGCTTAGTGGTTCAACTTGTAATCCCAGCACTGTGGGAGGTTGAGGCCAGTGGATTGATTACCTGAGCTCGTGGGTTTGAGACCTGTCCAGGCAACTTGGCAAGACCTTGTCTTTACAATAAATAAAAAATTAGCTGGGTGTGGTAACTGTGCACCTATAGTTCCGGCTACTTGGAAGGCTGAGACGGAAGGATTGCTGGCACCTAGCAGGTTGACTCTGGGATGGCTGTGAGTGTGTCATTGCACTCCAGCCTGGGCGACAGAATGAGACACCAATTCAAAAAAACAAACAAACAAACAAAAAAAAAACACTGTAGTAGCTGCTGGGACAAAGTTAAACATTTATGATAATGAATTTGGAATTAACCTAACATTGAGTAGATAAATAGAAAGCTCTAGTTTGCATATTTTTTCTGAACATTTTTATTAACTGGTATATCGATATGCCAATAGCACAATAATTCTTGCCCTGTAAGAATAAATGAAAGGCCATACAAGATCTTGAAGCTCCCTTTGTATCTAAGAAACAATGATTTTCACCATAATTAAGTCTAATATATTTCTATTAATATTGGAATTCACTGAACACAAGCAAAACCTATGGATTATATCTAATAATCTCTTAAGATAATGTTATTGATTATCTAATAATTTTCATTGACATTTCAGTAACAAATATAGCTTCCCAGAAGTAATTCTGGTTAGCTAGTGATCACACAGAATATTTTTCTAGAAAAATAAAAATATAGAACTTTAACTTTTTAAGATATTGTAAGGATAATTTTTTCCAAACACACCTCCATTTATGAATGAGATGATAAACTAACTAAAAAAAAAATAAAACTGAAGAATGGCTTTATTGCAAATATTTTAAAAAGTAGATTGGACACAGTTAAATTGTGTTGAATGTTTTGTTTTTTTATGTACCTAATTTAGTCACAAACACATTTATAATATGAATTATTTTATTCCTTCCTAGGATACTATGAGGTAGATATCATGTTTCCCTTTTAACAGGTGAGGAACCAGAAGCTCAGAGAAGATAAGTACCTCATTTTGGGTAACACACAGTTGCCTCCTGACTTCAAAGCAGAAGTTTCACTATCTGTTGTTATAGCAAGGAAGTAAGAAGTTATACTACCTAAATTATTGTATATTTAATAAAATGTATTTTATTAAACTAATTTTCCATTCACTTTTTTATGCTAAAAAGTAAGATTTGGGAAGTTTTATTAATCATTTATGTAATGATTTAAGAGAGAAATTAAGATAGCAAATTCTATTTATTAGGTTCTCAGTATCAGTGTCAAATCATTGACTAGATTGATTGCATAGTGTTTCTTAATTCTTCATAAAAGAAACCATTTTTTAAAATTGTTAGAAATAAATATTGGCTAATGACTGCAAAAAAAGTGTCAGGGAAAAAAAGGAGTGAAAATGGAGTCACTTTCATAGCCTATTAAAGAGGAAACTCAGAGTTTTTATAGCCCCAGCTTAGATCTAACTGGGTGAGTAATTAGGCTCCGTAACACAATCTTACTGTGAGGATGCCTATGTGGAGTTAAATACTTGTACTCAAATGACGTTGCTCTACTACAAGACAGCTGTCTCAGAATTACTGGAGGTGATAATTTAAATACAGATTTTTACTTCCAAACCTCAAAGATTTTAATTCAGCAGGTTTAGAGAGACTCAAAAATCTTTATTTTACTTATTTAAAGTTCCCTCTAATGATAGTCATGTGGAACCATTGACCATGTTAAGAACATTCTATTTCAATACCATTCAAATATTCCATTCAAACCTGAGCTTTGCTATTGTACTGGTAGTGGAAGCTTAGGCAAATCAAGTACAATTCCTGAGCTTCATGTTCTGTACTATACACTGAAGGAAAATTAAACCTTGGCAATATCTTGACCCCTACTTGGGGCCATGCTTCACATGATATCATGTATGTGAACGTATTTTAAATTCTCAAGTTGTTTCCAATGTCTGTGATGTTAGTGGTTGCCCTGGAAACTTTGTAAGTAAGAAGTTCTGAGCATTTACTGCATGACAGGCACTGTTCCTTGTGGTTTACCTTCTCACCACCAATTTTCATGACTGCTTCATCCAGTTGGGTTCAGAACTCTCGTCCAGAATTCTAGATGCCTCAACCCAAGCTCATTAGCTCTGGTTTATCTGACCTAGATTGCTGAGTTTTGTGTTCAGTTCTTGTGCTCTGTTTGCCTTCCTGAACAAGGTACTTCTCTTGGTCACCTGGTTACATCTTAGTTTCTTCTTGTCACTGTGTATTCTGCAAAGACATATTAGCCCTTCCTCTTTTTGGTGGACATCTGGTTCCTGGAGTTTCTATTGACGTAGGTGCTGGTATTCTGTTTTCTTGAAATTGGATTGCAGTTAACAAACATTCTGGAAGTTAAATATTATCTGATTTTTAATAAATAAGGAAAATCAGGCTTGATGAGAATAAATAACCTGCCCAAGCAGGTAGCAGAACTGGGATTTACAGCCAGGAACTGTGTGGCTCCAAATTCTGAGATTGTTCTACTAAACTGTTCTAGCTCCCAGTGAAGATTTAAAAGGAGAAAGGACAAGACAGATACTTTGATGTTTTTTTTACTTTGCCAGAAACATTGATCTACTTTAGAAGTAGGTTGGTGACAATCTTTGAGAACCATCCTTATTTTGAGGAGTGCTTTAGGTTACTCAGATAAATATACCACTCCTCTAGTCTACGTGGTCTCTTGTCCTAAAAAGAAGGCCCATTTTTCTGGTTTTCATCAATGTAACAGACCAAGTTCGCTCAGAATGATGTGTCTGTTCTCTACTTACTTCCTTTTCTAAGCCAATTCCTTATTGCCTTCCTAAAAGTAAAGTGTGCGCAGGCCAAGGAATGTGGAAAAAAAAAAAAAAAGCCAAAGAGTAACAGGAATTTTTTTTCTTTCATATCAATTAAAAAAAAATATTTTGAATATGTGAGGTACAATTCAGGGTTAGGTATACAAATGTTAATTATGCAAATACCCTTGTTAATGAGGTGTGCCCCCCTCTCCTGACAGTTTCCCGCTACTGCCAATCCAGCTCTCCCCGCTCCCCTGGCAGTTTCCAACTACTGACAATCCCTTTCTTACTATGATAAATTGTTAGTTTATGGTCAATGGACTCATAGTACATATGAGTGAGAACATGTGGTACTCAGTTCTTTGTTTCTGTAGTAGATCATTCAGTATTATAGACTTTAAATCCATCCAAGTTGCTGTAAGTTCATAATTTTGTCCTTTATGGCTGCATAATATTCCATCACATTTATGTACCACATTTTTTTAATCCAGTCCCCTTTCAATGGGCAGCATGGTTGGTTCAATTTATTTTTGCTTTTGTAAATAATACTGCATTAAACATGCATGTGTAGGTGTCTTTTTCACAGAGTGATTTGAGTTCCTCCAGGTATATTCCCAGTAGGGTGATTGTGGAATCATATGGAAGATTGATTTTTAGATCTTTTAGGAATCATCAAACTGTTTTCCACAGAGGTTGTACTAGTTTACACCCCCACAACAGTGTAGAAGTGTTCCCTTTTTCCCATATCCTCTCCACATTTGTTGTTTTTTGAGTTATTGGTGATGTTCATCCTGATTGAAGTTAGGTGGTATCTCAGTGTGGTTTTAATTTGCATTTCTTTGATGACTTTTTAATATTTACTGTGTGATTTCTTTGATTATGTCTGTCACTCACATTTCTCTACTCATTTATCCACAAAGCCTTAGGCAGCACCTTGGATAAAATATCTGTTAGCAAATAAATAAAGGTATTCTTTCAGGGTTATACACCATCAATAAAACTATAAGGAAAGTTAAATGTAAAGAGAATTCTTTGCTATGTTGTATACCTGAGTTTTTTTTTAAAGTCATGATTTTCAAGTACAGTCCATTGACCATATGACCAAACAGAAAATATGTGGAGACTCACTGTTTACCAAATTCTTTGCACCATGTTAAGGGAGGTAGCTTTGAGAAAATAAAGTATTTACAGGGCACATACATCATTAGTTATGAGACTAGGCTGTGTTTAAAGACTAGCAACCTCAACCCCAAAAGATATGTGCACTGAGTTCCTGCTAACTAGTAGGACAGTAGGGCAGAAAGAGGCATGTAATTCGGAGACCAAATAGGGTAGACTGTAATGTTAACTAGGGTGGCCAGAGAAGGGTTTACTCAAGAAAGAATGAAGGAAGACTTGGTGATAGGAGTGTGCTTGACATATACCAGGATAAAAAGACTTGTCTTGCCTACATGATGACTTCTGGTGAAAAAAATAAAATGAAATAAACTGTGTGATACTGTTGGAGCATAGATTTAGGACTGAGGCTGATTGTGAAAAGGTGTTTTGTTTTGTTTTGATGCCCGGCTGGAGTCCTAATCTTTGGAGCTCAAACTTAGTTATCTTTTTCCCCAAGGAGAGGTTCTCATTGGCTTGCTGAAGCAGGGGGAAAACTGATTTAGTCACACACAACTTTTCCTATATTTAAAATACCTCCATGTTTCTTTCAACTCCTTAAATTTTCAAAGGGTGGGGAAAAAGCATGTTTAGTTGCTTAACATTTCTGTATATCTTAAAAGACCCTTCATATTTATCATCAGAGACACACCAAACACATTACAAGTAATGTAAGCCAGCTGGTGCTTTGCAGGCCAAAATAAGTTGATGGTTTAAGAGTAAAAATCATCTTTTTGTTAACATTTTTCTGGAGCACATCACCAAAGAATGCATGGCTCCTTTCTGCATTTTTTCTGAAAAGAACTGAATTATTAGTGTCTTTCTCAGGTTTCCAAATAATTCTAGATTTTGAATTTCTTTGATAGCTCCTTCAAAGCTATCTAAACCACCTCTGAGCATCAGTGAAACTTTTTAAACTGTGTACTTGTGGATTTTTCAAAACTACACACTTAGATCACATCTAATAAAATTGTATAAGGTTAGCAAAAATGTCTTATCTGAAGCAAATGCCAACTGGTGTTCTCTGCTCTGGGCCAAGCATTTTTTATTGATTACAATAACTCAGAATGACTTTTAGAGATTTGGCATTTTTACTGTTTGCTTCTATCTCAAAATTCTGATTGAATCACAATTCATAGATCATACACATTGAGAATGGCAAATTCAAAGAAGAGGTCTAAAGGATAAATGTCTTGTGTATCTTGCCACTTACCTATTCCATGAACACTCAGTGCTCCTATCTATATCCATATCTTTACATATACTGTTCTGAACATAATCCAAGACTCAGTCCAAAGACTAGCTCCACCAAGGAACCTATTCTATCCTCTTCATCCCTTCCCTCCACCCTAATCCAGACTAGTTTATAGAAAATTGTGCATAGTTCTATACTATCATATTATCAGACTGTAAGCTACCTAAAAGGCCAGGACTATTTCTAATTAATTGCTATGTCATCCAGCCTTGCAGCCATCATAGTAGTTGGAACAAAATTCTAAAATATCATTATGTCTGTGCCTAGTACATTGTAGCAATAAATTGCATGCTTACATGAAGAAAGATGAGCATATAAATAGACATAAGTTGATTTTTGTGAAATATACAGATCTATCTTTGGAGCCAGATGGTACACTAAAGAAAAAATATTATTATTATGTATACAGCCATTGAGTTTTTCCCAGCAAAGTTCTTCTGGAGCTAGCCTTCAGATTGAAAATCTTGGATCTAAAAAGGCTTACCTCCAGAAGAACTTTGCTGGAAAAATATTACATGCACTAAACTCAATTATCTAATTTCAGCTTCTCAACAATCCTGAGGAAGTGGTTACTATTCACATATTACAGATGTGTAAACTGAAACGCAAAGTAGTTAAAATGCTGACTTGGAACTTTATCAGCACTCATGAATTTAAATGCTATGCTTTTCTCTTTGGTACAAGAAGTAAGTGGAGAGAAAAAGGGCAAGTGATATGATAGTAAACACCATAAAAGTAACTTCATGCCATTAGCTTCCCCACTAGACTTCCCCTGATACAAGAGGAGTATTTTAATCATGTAGGGAAGTAGTATGATTTTTTCTGAACCTCTAAGGATCTAGTTCTTATAGCTTTTTCTTGGAGTTTGAACGTCTCCTTTGGAAATGAGACTATGAACTCTCAGAGGTCCAAGAACTCCTCCTGTTCCTGATCAATAGGCATGTCTTGGAGTAGGGAAGATGGTGTACAAAACCCTACTGGCAAGGAAAAAAACACGATTCACTGTAATGTGATGATTTCCATTGGTACAGCTGGAGAGAGGCATAGTTTCTGCCAATATCTGCTGATGTCCTTTTGCGCCAATCTCCCAAAATAGAAACCCCTGATAAAAACCAGGAGCATCCCTCAGAAACACAAGAAGTCTGTCTGAGGTTTAGTTACATGTAAAGATTGTACACTGAGCATCTAGGCTTCTGCTGGCTCTGTCCTGTGCTGAATTCCCTCCAGGCTACCCTCCTTTTTCCCTAGTTTCTCAGCAGCCAGCCATCTCTTGGTGACGAGAATGAGTACTTAGAAATACGTTCTCTTCCAGTGAAATAAAGCAACACAAGTCCAAAATTTTCTTTTTGTCAAGTTGTCCCATTTGCCATCTTTTATTTTCCCACAGATATCATTTTATTTAAACAATATTTTTCCAGTAAATTGGGACTTATTCACCCACCAATAGGAATACACCCACCAAAAACAAAAGCCTAGGCAGAAATGATGGCATTGCTAGATGTTTGCTATTCCAAGTGACATTTCCTCAGATGTTTGCTGCCCTGCTGTGAAAACATAGTTATGCATGAAATAAAGTAAAAAACAAAAAAAATTAAACAGTAGTTAGTGGTTGGATGTTATTTCCAGTTTGGAACCACTGACAGGGCAGCTATAGAAAACTCTTTCCTCTGTTATTACAAAATAACAGTCTGTGGATGGCGAAAAGAAAACCCCACTGGATTTTCTTTTAACTTCAAATACAGAAGCTAGTGTAGCTATCATTACCACCACATTACAATACATTATGGGAGAAGGTCATCGTAACTTTAGAGGGGTTATTTCCATCCACGTCTCTCATCCTCTCAAAATTGTCATACTGAGACCAGGCTGATGCAAAATTCTATGCTAAAGAAAACACACCAAGTTGAAGTGAGTTAATTAAAGAGGATGCGATAGCACCAAAAGGTCAATGCATGAGACCTGATACCAAAACGGGCCTTGCCACAGTGCAGCCCAATGGAGCAGCACCAGAAATGGCCCTGATTTTCTTCTTCTGGTTTTGACTTTGTGTCCACATGATTTTCATTACAAACTATCCTTTATCCAAGGGCCACATTTGTGGTCACTATTAATATCCATGGACTCAATCTAGCAACAAAAACAATTCTTCCACCTCTGTCATTCATAGAATTTTGTCATTACTTCTTTGTATTGATAAAGAAGATGATGTTGATGATGACAATGGTTAAAATGATATCAACAAAATAGCTAATATTGGAGTTTCACTGCATGTCAGGTAATTTTCATATTTAAACCACATTACAGTACCATGAGGTGATGATTAGGTGTGCTTTGTATATTATTTATGATTTAATGGAATTGTCTTCAAGTAGGACTTATTGATGGAAGTATCTCAGATCATATAATCACCATACCCTTCAAACTCAGCTCCTAGTTAGTCCTTAGTTAATGCATATGAAATGGAACAACCGTCCACAAGTACCCAAGCATTCCAGAATATATTGGATATGATGGTCATGTCTGCTCTAAATAACCAACAAAGATTATAACAAAACAATAAATATATCAAAACAAAAGAAAATATCAAAATATCAGAGTGTTGCTCAAGTTCACCTTGTGACTTGGCTGTCATCTTCAAAGAAAATGCTTGTAGACTAACATTTTCAAATGGCTATATCTTAATAATTTATATTCAACTTAAAATGTGGTTCTTAGATTAAAAATACATGGATAATGATTGCTCTGGGTGAGAGACACAGTTCAAAAGGCTCAGCACTATAACATTTATCTCTATTTAATATTTTTTAGCAGTTGAAGGACATTGCCTTGGATCAGGGTCCTGAAGCTGATATAGCCTTATAAAATGGGGTACTATACAAGATAGTACTCAGCAACTCATAGGCACAGAATTTGCAGTGTCATGCAGAGTCTTCTTCAATTCTTCCAATTTTAGATTAAAAAGTAAAAATAAATTTTTCTTGTTGAATAAGAAGTAACTTCAACAAGAAAAACATGAAACAGAAAGGGGCATGGATGAGTCTGTGGAACACCTATAACTCCAAACCACAATGTATAAATAAAGGCTACTGAGAGAAATGAAATGATAGTGATGGTAAGAAAGGATGTTAAGAAAGGGAACCTGTCTTTAAAGACCCTGGGCCAGAGCCAGATGTACACAATGACCCCTTGTTTGGAATGATAAACTGTGTTAGACTCACTACACAAGCCTCATAGAAAGAAATTTGAGTATATGGAATGTCAGGCAAACTAGCGTTAACAAAGGAGCACCATCTTTAAACAAGTAGACTCTTATTGTTATATGGTGCTGGTAAAAGAAAGGGACTCAAACAGCCTTAAAATGTAAAATAAAATTACTTTTTTCTCTCTCTCTCTCTACACACACACACACACACACACACACACACACACACTTGCTGTTGATTTCTTTCTCTCTATGGTGCTCTTGCTTTCACACACACACACACACACACACACACACACACACACACGCAAACTCACTCCCACGCACACCTGCATCATGTAGCATCACGTAGTTTTACTTTGGGCAGAAGAGGTTTACTATTTTCCTGACTCTTATTTTTACCATTAAGAGAAATTTGATGTGCAAATTTCTGTAGACAAACTCTCAAGCTCCCATTTTCTACTCAAAATTGCTTCCATCCAATGCTCTATTCTATTGGTTACTTCACAACAAAATTCATTCATAAATGTGTTGTTCAGAATGAATTACCTCTGCTCAAAGATAATAATAAAAAACTATAGGAATGTTATTATTACCCTTTGTGGTATTAGTAGCAAGAAAAAGAAAAATAATAAAACAACATCGAATCCATGAAGTATATATTTTTAAATTGTAAAGTAATTGAACTGGACGATCAAAAGGCAGATGAAGAAACACACTAGAAACTGCATGCCTTAAAGCAGCAAAAAGTTTGCCAAACATTTTCTACAAAATTAAGGAATTTAAAGAAAATATGGACTTTATGAGGAAAAGCTCAATGTGTAGCTAAAGAGATCAATGAATTAAATATTAGAACATCAAATTGTCAGAGCACAGAAAAAGAATGTGAGGGGGGAACCATCAAAGAAAAGGATAAAAGAAGAAAAAAGACAAATACTACTTTTAAAAATTGGAAATAAAAAGGGCAAGTTTGCTGGGCTCAGAGGCTCAGCCTATAATCCCAGCACTTTGTGAGGTCGAGGTGAGTGGATTGCCTGAGTCCACAGGTTCGAGACACACCCATGCAACTTGGTAAAACCTTGTCTCTACAATAAATAAAAAATTAGCCAGGCGTGGTAGCACGCGCCTGTAGTTCCAGCTACTTGGAAGGCTGAGGTGAAAGGATTGCTGGAGCCCAGCAGGTCAAGGCTGTGGTGGCCAGGAACATACCACTGCATTCCAGTCTGGGCAACAGAGTGAGACTCTTACTCAAAGAAAAAAGGCAGGTTTGTACAACATCATTATCTCAGAGACCTGGAACTCCCTCCTAATGCTAATGGGGTAGCCAAAAGTATATATTTGGGTACTTGAGCTCCTATCTTCCCACACTTCCCTCAAAGATTCAAAACAGACAGGGAACTTGGGTAATTCCAAGATCCCTGCCCTCTGCCTAGGTTGACTGGGTACTTCCTTGAAGCAACACTCACTAAGGAGATCCCAGATCTCAGCAAACACCACTTTCCAAGGCACCCTGGCCACTCAGGATGCCATGACCCAGCACAGGACTGCCACACCTGATATAAAAAACCAAACTCACCACACCAAGCATATATATAACCAAGGAAACCCTACAGTGCCTATGTTAGCCCCCTACCAACTCAGATAAGAGGAAATGATCTACCCAAGTGACAAGAAACAAGAAAAATAATTCTAACATTATGAAAAAAGAGAGTTCTCCAACATTCCCAAAAGACCACACTAACTCTTCCTCTTCTGCAATGGATTGTAACCAAAATAAAATCTTTACAATTCCAAACATAGAAATCAAAATGTTATTTATAAAATGTATCAATGAGCTTGAGAAGAAAATTGAAAACCAACATAAAGGCATTAAAAAATTCAGGACATATATCAAAAATTTTACAAAGAGATAGACACCTTACAAAAAACCAAGCTGAAATTCTGAAAATGAAAAAATCACTTAGGGAAGTACAAATTACAGAGGCAGTACACCAGAACAAGCCGAAGGAAGGATCTCAGAACTTGAGGACAAAGCTTTTGAATTAACCCAGACAGCAATAAACAAAAAAATAATCAACAGAGCAGAACAAAATATTCAAGAAATGTAGGGTAAAATATCCAAATATAAGAATCATAGGCATTCCTGGGGAAGAAGAGAAAACAAATAAGAAAATCTATTTGAGGAGATAATGGAGGAAAACTTTCCTGACTTTGCCAGAGATTTAAGCATCCAGCTACAAAAAGTCCAAAGAGCTCCCAGAGGATTCACTGCTAAAAGGTCATCTCAAGACATTTAATCATCTGGTTATGCAAAGTTAATGTGAAGAAAACAATTTTAAGAGAATTGAGCATCAAAATAACTTACAAACATAAACCTATCAGGCTAACAGATTTCTCAGAAGAAACCCTTCAAACCAGACAAGATAGGGGCCCCATCTTCAATCTCCTAAAGCAGAATAACAGTCAAAGATTTTGTAACCTGCAAAACTAAGTTTCACGAATGAAGGAGAAATAGTCTTTCTCAGACAAGCAAATTTTGAGGGAAATTTTCACCACTAGACTGGCTCTACAATGAATATTCAAAGTAGTTTTAAATACTGAAACAATAGACTTAAATCCACCAATAGAAAAATTCTGATAATTATAAAGTTCATAGGCCTTGTGGAAGACAAATACAATTGAGAAGATAAATAAATAAATAAATAAACCAAATAACAACCAATATGATGAATGGAATAGTACCTTATATATAATTATGAATTCTGAACAAAAATGGTCTCAATGTTCCACTAAAAAGAAATGGACTGGCAGAATGGACACAAAATCACAACGTAAATATTTCCTACCTTCAAGAGACCCACTTAACACACAAAGACTCTGATAGATCAAGGTAAAGGGATGGGGAAAAATATTCCCTGTAAATGGAAACCAAAAAAGAACAGGAATAGTCATTCCAATATCAGATAAAAACAAACTTTAAATTCAGAACAGTAAAAAAAGAAAAAAATGGTTAAGATCTAATGATAAAGGGATCAATTCAATGAGAAGACACAACAATTAAAAAAATATCTACACCTAGCTTTATTAAAAAAAAGAAAAAAAGTCAAACTGGGTCCTAGAACAAATAGAACTAACAGACATTTACAGAACATTACATCCCAAAACTACAGAATGTGCATTTTTCTCATCAGCATAAAGAACATTATCCAAAATAGATCACAGGATAAGCCACAAATCAAGTCTCAGTAAATTAAAAAAAATTAAAACAATATCAAGCACCTTCACAGATCACAGTAGAATAAGACTGGAAATTAACTCCATGATGGTCTCACAAAATCAAGTAAAAACATAGAACTTAAACAATCTGCTCCTGAATGATCCTTGGGCCAACAATTAAATCAAGATGGGAATTAGAAAATTTCTTGAAATGAAAGACAATAATGACACAAGTTATCAAAACTTCTGAGACAAAACCAAAACTGCTCTCAGAGGAAAACTTATACTGCTAAAAGCACACGTTAATAACACTGAAAAAGTGCATATCAACAACCTAGCATCACACCTTGAGAAACTAGAAAAACACAAGTAAATCAAACCCAAAGCTAGCAGAAGAAAAGAAATAAAGAAAATCACAGCAGAACTAAATAAAATTAGTTATAAAAAATACAAAGTATCAATGAAACAAAAAGTTGTTTTTTTGAAAAGATAAAGCTAATAAACCACTAGGTAGATTAATTAAGAAATAAAGAATGAAGACTCAAATTAGCTCAATCAGAAATGAAAATGGGGACATTACAACTGATACAATGGAAATTCCAAAGACATCTGAAACTATTATGAACACCTCTATGCAAGCAAACTGGACAATCTAAAGAAAATGAATACATTCCTGGAAACATACAACCTTCAACCTTTGAGTCAGGAAGAAACAAAAGCCCTAAACTAACCAATGATGAGCAGTGAGGTTGAAATAGTAACTAGAAATCTCCCAAGAAAAATGTCTAGGGCCTGATGGACTCACAACTGAATTCTACCAGATTTTCAAAGAATAACTAGTACCAATTTTACTGAAGCAGTTCTATAAAATTGAAAGGGAGGGAATTCTCCCTGTTTCTATGATGTCATCAGGAAAGAAAAACAATAATAATAAAGTATATCCAAATTGGAGAAGAAGAAATCAAACTATCTCTGTATGCCAACAATATAATCTTAACCTAAAGAATCCTGATGACTCCTTCAAAAGACTCCTAAATTTGATGGTTAAATTTAGTAAATTTTCAGGGCACAAAATCAACACACACAAATCAGTAGCACTGTGATACATCAATAGCACCAAGCTGAGAATTATATCAATAATTCAATTCCATTTGCAATAGCAGCAAAAAAGTTAAAATGCCTAGGAATATATTTCACCAAGAAGGTAAAATATCTCTATAAAGAGAACTACAAAACTCTGATGACAGAAATTGTAGAGGACACAAACAAATGAAGAAACATCTCATGCTCATGGATTGGAAGAATAAACATTGTTAAAATGACCATATGACCCAAAGTAATCTACAGACAATGCAATCCCTACCAAACTACTAATGTCATTTTTTACTGAACTAGAAAAACTAATTCTACAATTCATACAGAAGCAAAAAAGGAGCCATTATAACCAAAGCAATGCTAACCAAGAAGAATAAAGCTGGAGGCAGCACCTTACCTGACTTTAAATTATGCTATGATGTTATAGTGACCAAAACAGCATAGTACTTGTACATGAGCAAACGCATGGACAAATGGAACAAAATAGAAGTTTCAGAAATAAGCTCAAACACTTACAACTGACTAATCTTCAACACAGCGGACAAAAATATACATTGAGTAAAGGATGCCCTATTCAACAAATGGTGCTGGGAAAATTGGATAGCTACATGCAGAAGAATGAAACTTGATTCCTATCTCTCCCCATATACAAAAATTAACTCAAGATGGATTAAAAACTTAAATGTTAGACCTGAAATCATACAAAAATCTTAGTTGAAAACTAGGAAAAAGCTCTTATAAACATCATTCTAGGCAAATAATTTATGACTAAAACCCCAAATGCTAATACAACTAAAACAAAAATAAATAAGTGGAACTTCATTAACCTAAAAACTTCTTCATAGAAAAAGAAATGACCAACAGAGTAAGTAGACTTTCTACAGAATAGGACCAATATCCAGAATTTACAAAGAACTCAAACAAATCAGCAAGAAAAAAGCAAATAAGCAAATAACCCCATTAAAAAGTAGGTAAAAGATAAGAACTGACACCTCTCAAAAGAAGATACACAATGTCCAACAAACTTATGAAAAAATGCTCAACATCTAATCATCAGGGAAATGCAAATGAAAATTCCCTTGAGATACCACCTTACTCCAGTCAGAATGAGTATTATTAAAAAATCAAGGCTGGGTTCGGTGGCTCAGCCTGTAATCCCGCGCCTTTGGGAGGCCAAGGTGAGTGAATTGCCTGAGCCTGCGGGTTCGAGACCCACCTGGGCAGCAAGACCTCATCTCTACAATAAATAAAAAAATCAGCCGGGCATGGTAGCGCATGCCTTTAATTCCAGCTACTTGGAAGGTTGAGGTGGAAGGATCGCTGGAGCCCAGCAGGTCGAGGCTGCAGTGCCCGGGAGCGGCCACTGCACTCCAGTCTGGGCGACAGAGTGAGACTCCAACTCAAAAAAAAACCCACAAAAAAACAAAAAACAACAATAGATGCTGGTACAGATGCAATGAAAAAGGAACAGTTATATTCTGTTAGTGGGAGTGCAAATTAGTACAAGTACAGTGGAATCAGAATGAAGAATTATCAAAGAACTAAAAGTAGATCTAGGAATACTATGGCTAGGTATCTAACCAAATAAACATAGGTGTTATATACAAAAGATGCCCATAGCCACATGTTTTTTGCTTCACAATTCACAATTGCAAGGATGTGGAATCACCCTAAATTCCCACCAACCAATCAGTGAATATTGAAAATATGGTATATATACACTGTGGAACTCTATTCAACTATTAAAAGAATAAAATACTTTCTTTTGCAGCAACTTGGATGGAATTGAAGAACATCACCCTAAGTGAACTAACTCAGGAACAGAAAACCTACTACAACATGTTCTTACTTATAAGAGGGAGATAAACTAGGGATGTGCAAAGACAAAGAGAAAAGTATAATGGACACTAGCCACTTGGGGTGAGGAGGGAGGAAAGGATGGAGAAAAGGAGTGGAGCAATCTCTTGCTTGATTGATCTGGCTAGGACTTTCAGTACTATGTTGAAAAGGAGTATTGAAAGTGGGCATCGCACTCTCATCCCTCCTTTTCAACATAGTTTTAGAAGTCCCAGCTAGAGCAATCAGACAAGAGAAGGAGATTAGGGGTATCCAAATAGGAAAAGAGGAAGTCAAGTTATTCCTCTTTGCAGACCACATGATTCTATACCTCAAAGATCCAAAGAATCTGTAAAAGTCTCCTTGCACTGATAAAGGAATTTGGCAAAGTCTCAGGATATAAAATAAATGTGCAAAAGATAGTCATATTCCTATACACCAACAATAAACAAACAGAAACCCAAATGAAAAACACAATCCCATTCACAATAGCCACGAAAAAAATCAAATACATTGGCATCTTCCTAACCAGAAATGTGAAAGTCCTTTGCAGTAAAAACTACAAGGCATTGCTCAAAGAAATCAAAGACGACTCAAACAAATGGAAAAATATTCCATGCTCATGGATTGGAAGAAGCGACTTTGTTAATATGTCCATTCTACCAAAGGCAATCTACAGATTTAACACAATACCCGTTAAATTGCCAGCAGCATTCTTCTCAGACCTAAAAAACAACAAAACAAGAATTCATATGGAAACAAATGACCACGAATATCCAAAACAATCCTCAGCAAAAAAAACTAAAGTGAGATGTATCACGTTCCCAGACTTTAAACTTTATTATAAAGCTACAATAATCAAAATGACCTGGTATTGGTACAAGAACAGTCATATAAAACAAAGAACAAGATAGAGATTCCAGAAGCAAAACCTCAATTTCTCAACCAATTCATCCTCAGCAAATCCTCCACCACCAACCACTGGGGTAAGGAGAACCTATTCAGTAAATGGTACCGAGAAAACTGGCTGACCACATGCAGAAAATTAAATCAATACCCCTACATATCCCCATACACAAAAGTAAACTCTAAATAGATCAAAGACCTAAACATAAAACCTCAAACTATAAGAACCTTTGAAAACACAGGAGACACCCTTATTAAATTAGAACTGGCAACCAATACCTGAACAAAACTACAAGTGTCCATTCCATAAGAGATAAGATGGACAAGTGAGACCTCATCAAACTGACAAGCTTCTGCAAAGTCCAAAAAACTATCAAGAGAGTGAGGAGACAGACAGTCCACGGACTGGGAAAGAATATTGGCCAGCTATATATCTGACAAAGGCCTAACATCTAGGATCTATAAGGAAATCAAACGTGCCAAAAAGAAAAAAAAAAGCCCTATTGAAAAGTGGGCAAAAGATATGAATAGACACTTCTCAAAAGAAGACGTATGAGCAACCAACAGATACATGAAAAATGTTCAGCCTCACTAGTCATCAAGGAGATGCAAAATAAAACCACACTGAGAAACCACCTAACGCCAGTCAGAATGGCCATTGTTAATAGCTCAAAAAATAACAGATGCTGGAGAGAATGTGGGGAAAAGGGAGCACTCTACATTGTTGTGGGAGTGTAAACTAGTACAACCTCTACGGAAAACAGTTTGGCGATTCCTAACAGATCTAAAAATCAGTCTTCCATAAGACCCCACAACCTCCCTATTGGGACTATACCCAGAGGAACTCAGGTGCCTTATGCTAGTTCTGAGGAGGAATGCACTCAACTTTTCTACCTTCAGAATGATATTGTCTATGGTTTTGTCGCATATGGCACTTATTATTCTATGCTAATTTTGCTCAGGGATTTTATCATTTGGGAATATTATAGTTTATCAAATTATCTTTCTGTGTATTGAAATGATCATGAGATTTTTGTTATTAATCTTTTTGATGTGGTGAATCATGTTTATTGACTTGTGTATTTTAAACCATCCTTACATTCTTGGGATAAAACCAATTTGATCATGATGGATTTCTTTCTCTTTCTTTTTTATGTGCTATTGGATTCAGTTTGTATTTTGTTGAGGATTTTTACATCTATGTTCATCAGGAATATTAGTCAGTACTATTCTTTTGTTTTGTTTTGTTTTTCCTAGGTTTGGTATTAGGGTGATACTGACAGTGTAGAATCAGGAAGAATTACCTCCTTTTCAATCTCATGGAATAACTTCATTAAAATTGGTACCAGTTCTTTGAAAGTCTGGTAAAATTTGGTTGTGAGTTCATCAGGTCCTAGACTTTTTGTTGTTGTTGCTGAGAAACTTTTAAACAGATTTAATCTCACTACTTGTTATTGGTCTAATTAGGGTTTCTATTTCTTCCTGAGTCAAGGTTGGGGAACTGCATATTTCTAAAAATTTATCGATTTTTTTCTAGATTGTCTAGTTTGTTTGTATAGAGGTGCTCATAATAATCTTGGATGAGCTTTTGTGTTTCTGTTGTATCAGTAGTAATGTCTCCATTTTCATTTCTGATTAAAATAATTTGAATCTTCTCTCTATTTCTAAATTAATCTAGCTAGTGACCTATCAATATTATTTATCTTTTCAAAAAAGCAAGTTTGTTTTTTTAATCCTTTGTATTTTTTTGTTTCTATTTCATTTAACATAAATCTAATCTTTGTTATTTATTCTACTAACTTTGGGTTTGGTTTGTTTATGTTTTTCTAGTTACTTGAGGTGTGATGTTATGTTGTCAATATGTCATCATTCAGTGTTTTTAGTGTATGCCTTAAGTGCTATAAATATTCCTCTGAGCATAGTTTTGACAGTGTACAGAGGTTTTGATAACTTGTATCATTTTTGTAGTACAATTCAAGGAATTTTAAATTTTCCATTTTGATTTTATTGTTGACTCAAAGATCATTCAAGAGCAGATTATTAAATTTCCTTGCATTTATTTGGTTTCAAGAGATCTTCTAGGAGCCAATTTCTAGTTTTATTCCACTGTGGTTATGAAGGTCCTTGATGTGATTTTTATATTTCTGAACTTATTGAGACTTATTTGTGGCCTATAATATGATCTGCAAGAATGCTTCATGTACTAACGAGAACAATTTATATTCTGGAGTTTTGGGGTAGAATATTCTGTAGATGTCTGTTAAGTCAATTTGGTCTAGGTTCCAATTTAACTCCAATATTTCTTAGTAGACTTTCTGCTTTGTTGATTAGTCTCTTCCTGTCAGTGGAGTGTTGGAGTCTCCTACTATTACTGTTTTACTGTCTATCTCTTTCTTACATCTGATAAGAATTTTAAAAATAAAGCTGAAAGCTCTAATCCTAAGTGCGTATGTATTTAAAATTTTTACATATTCTTGCTGAACTCATCCCTTTATCATTACATAATAAACTTCTTTGTCTTTTTTAACTATTTTTAATTTAAAGTCTGTTTTATCAAATATGGGAATGGCTACTCCTGCTCAATTTTGGTTTCCATATTTGTGAAACATTTTTTTCAATTCTTTTGAGTCTATAGGAGTCTTTGTGTGTTAAGTGGATATCTTGAAGGGAGCGATATTTGAATTGTGCATTTTTTTATCTTATTCTGTCAAGTTTTAAATGGTGCATTGAGATCATTTAGATTCAGGGTTAATTAAATGTAAGGTGCTATTTTATTCATTATGTTGGTTGTTACCTGGTTGCTTTTTTTTTTTCTCTATTGTGTTGTTGTTCTATAAGCCCAGTGACCTTTATGATTTAAAGTGTTTTTCTACTGGTGTATTTTGATCATTTGTTTCAATATTTTGATTTGCTTTGAGTGCTTCTTTTTTTCTTTTTTTCCCCTAACCCCCAGTCCCCTTGAATATCTCTTGTAAAGCTGGTCTAGTGGTGACAAACTTCCTTAGCATATGCTTGTCTGAGAAAGACTTTATTTATTAATCTTAATTTTGTGGGTTACAAAATTCTTGGCTAACTATTACTCTGTTTGAGGAGATTGAAGATAGGTCCTCAATTCCTCTGGCATGTCGGGTTCCTTCAGAGAATCCTGCTATTAGTCTGATAGTTTACTTTGTAAGTTATTTGATGTATTTGTCTCACTGCAATTAGAATTTGTTCTTTCACGTTAACTTTGCATAACCTGATGACTATATGCCTTAAGGATGACTTTTTTGGCAACGAATCTTCTAGGGATTCTTTGGGCTTCTTGAATATGAATCTTTAAAACTCTGGCAAAGCCAGGAAAGTTTTTCTCCCTTATTCCCTCAAATAGGTTTTCCAAACCTGTTGGTTTCTAGTCTTCCTCAGGAACACCTATGATTCTTAGGCTTGGATGTTCTACATTTCTTAGATATTTTTATCTGAATGATTACTATAGTGGAAAAAATTAACATATCCATCATCTCACATAGTTACCAAGTTTTTTATCACTTTGTCTAGAACAGCTATAATTGATATATTTAGCAAAGATTCGCTAATAGATTCTTATTTTTATACCCAGAAAATATTTAAACTCTAATTAGTTCTAGGAATTTTGAACTTTCTGCTTTAATCTGTGTATATATGCATATATATATATATATAAAACAATATCTATCTATATGTATATATATATAAAAACAATAATATCTGCAAGAAATAACATATTTATCATTTTACTTCTGAAATTTACACTTTTTTTTTCATTGGCGTCTCACTCCATCACCCAGACTGTAGTGCAATGGCATGCTCATGGCCACCCCAGTATTGACCTGCTGAGTCCAGGTGATCCTTCCGCCTCAGTCTTCCAAGTACGTAGAACTTCAGGTACACACTATCATGCCCAGCTAATTTTTTAATTGATTGTAGAGGCGAGGTCTCATGAAGTTGCCCAGGCTATTCTCGAACCTGTGGGCTCAGGCAATTCTCTCACCTTGGTCTCCCAAAGTGCTGGAATTACAGGCTTGAGCCACCATTCTCGGCCCACTTTTTATTTTTTTAGTGTATTATTGTGTTGCCAGTACCACCACAATCATATTAAACAATAGTATTAAGAATGGTCAGCATTGTATTTTCCGAATATTAAGTATGCGCATAAAATATTATCATTAATAAAACATTAAGGGCTGAACTATAGTTTTTTAATCAGTTCTATTAAGCTTTTATATATGTCTTAGGAGATAAATGTGATGAATTACATGAATACATTCTGTGATATTAACCATTTTTTTGTTCTTGAAAGCTTTGTCAAAAATCATTTGATTGTAAATACATGGATTTATTTTTGGATTCTCTATTCTGTCCAATTAGTCTATGTGTCTTTTTTTATGCCAGTACCATGCTGTTTTGGCTAGTATTGCTTTATACCATATTTTGAAGTTAGGTAATGGATGCTTTCAGCTTTACTCTTTTTGCTGAGGATTGCTTTGGTTATTTAGGATCTTTTAGGGCTCTATATAATTTTTTTTTATTTCTATGTAAAATGGTTTTGGAACTCTTTTTTTTTATAGAGAGATTACATTGAATCTGTACATTTCTTTGGGCCATAGGGATATTTTAACAATATTAATTTTTCTTAACCGTGAACATGGGATATCATTTTATTTATTTGTGGCTTCATTTTTTTAATCAACGTTTTATAACTTTTATGACAGTGATCTTTGGTCTCCCTGGTTTAATTTACTTGTAGGTATTTAATGTTTTGTAGCTTTCAAAGATGGAATTGCTTTCTTGATTTCTTTTTCAGACCTTACACCATTGACATATAGAAATTCTACTAATTTTTATTTGTTGATTTTGTATCCTCCAACTTTACTAAATTCATTTATCAGTTAACTGTTAGAATTTTATTTGAAGTCTATATAAATTTGTATGTATAATATGATATCTTCTGCAAATAGAAACAATTTTAATTCCTCCTTTCCAATTTGGATACCCTTTATATCTTTCTCCTGCCTATTTGCTTTGGCTAGAACTTCCACTACTATGTTTATTCAATAGAGTGAGAAGAGAGCAGTCTTCAATAAAAGGCTCTATAAAACCGGGATATCCATATTCAAAAAGATAAAACTAGATCCCTATTACTTAACATTTACAAAAATTAATTCAAAGTGGATTAAAAACTTAAATGCTTGACCCAAAACTATAAAACTACTGGAAGAAAACATAGGAAAAACTCTTTATGATGTTGGTCTTGGCAAATATTTTTTGGAATAAGACCTCAACAGCACAGGCAACATTGGCAAAAATAGACAAATTGGATTATACTACACTAAATAGCTTTTACAAAGCAAAGAAAACATTCAACATAGTGAAGAAACAACCTAAAGAATGGAAGAAAATATTGACAAACTCTTCATCTGACAAGAAATTAATGTCTATAATATATCAAAACCCCAAACAACTCAACAACAAAATAATAATAATCCAATTTAATAAATGACAAATGAGCTGAATAGACATTTTGCGAAAGACATAATACAAATGTCAAACAGGTTTATGATAAAATGGTCAACATCACTGATCATCAGGGAAATTCATATCAAAACCACAATGAGATACTATCTTACCACAGTTAGAATGACTGTTATCAAAAAGACTAAAAAAAAGAGAAAAATGTTGGCAAAGGGAAACTTATGTACTGTTGGTGGGAATGTAGAGTAGCACAGCTATTACAAAAAACATTGTGGAGGTTTCCTAAAAAAATTAAAAATAGAACTACCACATAATCCAGAAATGCCATTACTGAATATATATCTAAAGAGCATAAAATCAATATGTCAAAAAAGATCTTCACTTTTGTTTATTGCAGCACTATTAACAATAACCAAAATATGGAATCAACCTAAGTGTCCAACAACAAATGAATATATTTTAAAAGTTGTGGTACATATACATAGTGGAAGTGATTAAGTCATATAAAAGAATGAAATCCTGTCATTTGTGACAATATGAATCAACCTGGAGGATATTTTGTTAAGTGAAATAAGGCAGGTACAGGAAGACAGATGTTGCATGATCTCACTCACATGTGAAGTCTAAAAACATTGATCTCATAGAAGAGTAGAATAACAGTTACCAGAGCCTGGAAAGGAAAACAGAGAGAAAAGAATGAGGAAGGGTTGGTCAATAGATACAAAGTTACAGTTAGATAGAAGGAATAAGTTCTGTTATTCTATTGCACAGTAGGGTGACTATGGTTTAAAAAAAGGACTATAAAAGAGCTAATATGGTAGAGAATATTTTGAATGTTCTCATCACAAGAAAAATTACAAAAGTTTGAGGTTATGGATATACTAATCATTACACTGTGTAGTATGCAGGTTTTAAGACATCACATGCTACCACATACATTTATACAATTTTTGTGTCAATTAGAAATGACAAGGAGATCCAAGATGTCCACCATGGAGCAGTAGACCAGCACTTCTTTCACTGAGTAAGGCAGAGACTAGGGCACAACCACTGTTAGATGTAGGCACCCTGAACAATTTTGACTGGGTGAGATACCCTGCACCCAGTGAAGGTTTCTTCAAACACATAATGACCATCTGCTCTAAGGGAGTGCTCCAATGGCAGACACTGGATTCTGGGTGCTCCATTCCCTGTCATGTGCCAGGTTTGCACAGGAACTGAACAATTCTGCCCTGTGTACAAGTGCATGTGCTGGGTCAGTTCTCCCACTCCCAACACATGCAAGTTGTGGGTCTCATGCAGGAGAAGTCCTGGGCAAGGCACAGTGCCAGGAGACCAGAGACCCAGCAGAATCAGGAACAAATCTGTGTTTGGACAGCCTCTGGCTGGCTTCTAGACCAGGAAAATTTGACTGACTAAACTCAGGTAGTGCCTGCTACCAACATCTAACAGCCAGCCACACCCTCAGATTAGGAAGAATCACCTTCCAGCCTCATGTGCCCACGGGGAAGATCCTCCTGAGTCAGGGATCTCACTCTCTTTTAAAAGCTGAGCACAGACTTCAATGGGGAGGGAGCAACACAAAAGACCTCTGAGGTCCTTCCTGAGATAAAAGTATCTGGGCTGCAAACTGCAAACCAGGAGACAGAGGACCCATCTCCCAACCTGTTCTCTTCAGAATACTTGCAACGGGGTCTGAAAAACAAACTGACCAAACTAACCATGGGAAAACCTCTACAGCAGAGGTGCCTTTTTGGGGTAGAGCATGGACCAGAAGTGAGTGCCCCTCTCTTGCTCACTGAGTGATCTATATTGAATGACAGAAAGACCCTAGAAGAGAATGATATTAACTAGCTTCAGAGCAATAAAACCAAAAAGAAAAGTAGTGAGGAAATAGCTGCTCCTCACAAATGAGGAAACACACACACACACACACACACATACACACACACAGAGGAAATCCTGAATCTTGGAGAGACAGTGCCCAAAAAAGTAGCTATCCGTGCACAATGGAAGCCCTATAGAACAACCTGTTCCAGGTGACAGTCACAGAACTCAAAGATTGGTTGACTAAAATGAATAAAGAGAACAACAAGAAACTAGAAGTGAAACTCACCAAAGTCATACCGGAAATAAAAGTTAAGCTGGGCAATTTCAAAAAGGGCCATTCTGAAATGCCAGAAATGAAGAACTATATCCTGGAAGGTAAAAACACAACATGCAAAGGAAACAGGATCAATCAGGAAGAGGAAAGCATCTCAGAGCTTGAAGACCAAAATATGAAACTAACCCAGTCTGTCAAAAACATAGAAAAAGCTCAAAAAGAATGAGCAAAGCCCCAGAAGATAGGGGACTATATCAGGAAGCAAAATTTATAACTAGCATTCCATGATGTCATCCAAGAAAACGTCTCACATCTCATTAGAGAGGTGACGACTCAAGTGCAAGAGATTTAGAGAACCCCTGCAAGATACCACATAAGAAGACCATTCCCCAGACAAGTATTAATTTGCTTCCTCAAAGAAAGCATAAAAGAAAAAATCCTAAATGCAGCAAGAGAGAGAGGTCAGACCACCTACCAAGGAAGATCGAACAGTATCACTCCAGACTTATCTGCAGGGACACTACAAGCCAGAAGAGAGTGGAGTCCCATTTTCAATGTTCTCAAAGATAAGCAATTTCAGCCAGGAATTTCTTACTTCACAAAGCTAAGCTTTATCAGTAATGGATAATTAAAATTCTTCCCAGATATCCAATTCCTAAGAGACTATGCTGCCTCCAGGCCAGTCCTTCAGAAGATGCTTAAGAAGATGTGGAACACAGAAACAAAAGAATGGTAATTCCTATCACAAAATACAAAAGTACAGACAAGACCAAAGTTAATAGAGCATACAAATCATTCACAAAAATGAAAATATGCACATACATAAATACAAAAGTAAAAAGGAAGCAAACAATCCCCTAAGAACCCTATGTTGGGAACAACCTCTTACAATTTAATAAGTAATTTGCATGTTAATATATCACTCAAGAGGCATAGAGTAGCAAACTGGACAAAGAAGCATGTTCCAACATTCTACTGCCTCCAGGAAACTTATCTCATTGGAAAGGATACCCACAGGCTCATAGTTAAAGACTAGATAATGACCCTCTGGCAAATGTAAAGCAGAAAAAACCAGGAGTAGTTATTCTGTTACCAGACAAAGCAGACTTTAAGCCATCAAAAATTATAAAAGATACAGAAAGACACTACATAATGATAAAGGCCTAAACCATCAGCAAGGAATATCTATCTAAAACATATAGGCACCCAAAACAGGAGCACCAGGTTTTTAAAAACCACTACTAATTAAACTGAGAGAACTTTGACATTCACACAATTATGGTTGGAGACATCAGAACCCCACTAACATTCCTTGACAGATCATTGAGGCAAAAACCAACAAAGAGATCCAAAACTTTAACCTAACACTCGATCAAATGGATTTAATAGACATCTACAGCACAATTCACCCAACAGCTACAGAGTATACATTCCATTCATCAGCCCATGGTGCATACTTCAAGATCAATCACATTCTCAGAGATAAATCTAGTGTGAACAAATTTCAAAAAAGTCAAAATAATACCATGCATCTTCTCAGGTCACAGTAAAAGTTTGCCATCAACAAGATTTCCCCCAAAAAACACAAAGACATGGACAGCAAACAACATGATGCTGAAAGACTTTTGGGTCAATGGGGAAATCAAGATAGAAATAAAGAGATTCCTGGAAACAAACAAAAACAAAGACACATTTCTGGAATGCCATGAAAGTAATATTAAGAGAAAAATTCATAGCATTGAATGTGCACATGAAGAAAATAGAAAAATAAGAAGTAAACACTCTAACATCAAACCTAAGGAAGCTGGAAAAGCAAGATTAGCTAAATACTAATTTCAGTGGAAAAATCCAGATCACTAAGATAAAGTCACAATTGCAGGATATAGAAGACAAAAATATCATAGAAAGGATCAACAAAACAAAAAGCTGGGTATTTGAAAAGATAAATAAATTGATGGATCCATGGCCAGATTGTCTAAAAAAAGAGGGTGGAGGGTAGAGAGAGAAAGGCCAAATAAACAATTGGAATTTTAAAAAAGGTAAGGTACAACTAACTCTGACAAAAGTCAAGAGATTATCAGAGATTACAATGAACATCTGCATGCAAATAAACTAGAAAATCTAAATGAATTGGAGGATTGCCTTACATCACACATCCTCCCAATGTTGAAACAAGAAAAAAATTAAAACCCTAAACAGGCCAATAACAACGAATAAAATTGATTCAGTCATAAGAAAGTTCTCAACCAAAAAAATAAGCCCTGAACCAGATGGCTTCCTGGCTGATTTCTACAAGACATACAAGTAGTAGCTGATACCAATCTTGTTGAAAGTATTCCAGGCAATTGAGAATGATGGCATTCTCCCTAACTCATTTATGAAGCTAACATCATACTGCTCCCCAAACCTGGCAAAGACCCAACAAGGAAAGATAATTACAGCCAATCTCCTTGATGAAAAAAGGTGCAAAAATTTTCAACAAGATTCTACCATTTTGGATCCAACAACACATCTCAAGCATCATCCACCATGACCAGGTGAGTTTCATTCTCAAGTTAAGGGTTGGTTGAATATTCAGAAGCTCATAAACATAATTCAGAACTTAACAGATGTAAAATCAGGAACCACATAATTATCTCATTAGACACCAAAAAAAAAAAAAAAAAATCCAACATCTTTTGTTGACAAAAAAGTTTGAACACTTAGGTATAGAAGGAACATTCCTCGAAACAATAAGAGCTATCTATAATAAACCTGCAGCAAATATCTTGCTCAATGAGCAGAAGCTATAAGCATTATGTAAGAACTGGAACAAGACAAGAATGTGCCCACTCTCACCTTCCCATTCAACATAGTTCTGGAAGTCCTAGCCAGAGCAATCAAAGAGAAGAGAATAGGGTTATCGAAATAGGAAAAGAGAAAGTTAAGCTATTCCTTTTTGCAGATGATATGATTCTATACCTAGAAAACCCTAAGGAGTCTGTCAAAAGCCTCCTTACACTGATAAAAGACTTTGTTAAATTCTGTTTACAAAGTCAATGTGCAAAAGTAAGTTGCATTTCTTATACAGCAGCAGCAAGCAGGCAGATAACCAAATAAAAAGCACAATCACATTCACAATAGCCATACACACACAAACAATGAAATACCTTGGCATTCACCTAACCAGAGAATTATAATGTCTCTTGTGGAGGATGGAGTAGGCAATAAAATCACGATTGAGCCCCTAAAAGTGAATGCTACAAAAGCTAAGATACCAACTCAAAAGCAAAACAAAACGAAACAAAAAACTAGCCAGGCGTGGTAGTGCATGCCTGTAGTTCCAGCTACTTGGAAGGCTGAGGATCTCTGGAGCCCAGCAGGTCGAGGCTGCAGTGGTCAGGAGTGGCCACTGCACTCCAGTCTGGGTGACAGAGTGAGACTCCAGCTCAAAAAAAAAAAAAAAAAAAAAGCTAAGATAGACATGTGGGCCTCCATCAAGCTGAAAATCTTTTGCACAGCAGAAAAACCATCAAGAGATTGGGGAGACAACATAGAATGGGCAAATTATTTTCAAATTATGCATCTGACAAAGGTCTAACAACCAGGATCTACAGGGAACTCAAACAAAGCTAAAGGAGAAAACAAACAAACAAACAAACAAAAAAGAGAAAAACAAAAACTAAAAAGTGGGCAAAAGATATGAATTGACACTTTTCTAAAGGTGACATACCAGCAGCCAAAAGACACATTTAAAAATGTTCATCCTCACTAATAATCAGAGAAACACAAATCAAAACTACAATGAGATACTACCTAACTCTGGTAAGGAGGCCGATCAATAATAAGTCAAAAAACAACAGGGGCTGGCACGGCTAAGGAGAAAAGGAAACGCTTCTACACTGTTGATGGGAACAAAAATTAGTTCAATCTCTCTGGAAAGCAGTGTGGCAATTACTAAAAGAACTAAAAATGGATCTTCCATATGATCCAGCAATTCATCTCCTGGGAATATACCCAGAGGAATATAAATCATTCTACCAAAAAGACACCTTCACACACATGTTTATTGCCACACTATTTACAGTAGCAAAAACATGGAACTAACCATGCTGCCCATTGCAAGTGGACTAAAGAAAATGTGGTACATACACATGGTAGAGTATTATGCAGCCATAAAGAAGATAAAAAACATGGACTTTGCAGCAACTTGGTTGCCGTTGGAGACAATGATACTAAGTGAACTATCACAGAAACAAACAGTTGAATATTCCATGTTCTCACTCATAAGTAGGCCCTGATCACTTATCACATTAGCACAAGGGTGGAATCAGCTGTCACTGGGCACTGCAAGGGGAGGGAGGCAAAAAGGAATGTGGGGAGCATGCGGTAACACAAAGGATACCTTGTTCACTAACTAGGGGGAGTAAGGGCCACCTAGAGGTCCAAACTCTGACTGAATGGAGACTACTTATGTAGTAAATCCTCACATGTACCCCAGACTCTATAAATAAATTTTAAAAATTAAAAAAGAAAAAATTTATACACAAAAAATAAAATAAAACTTTAAACAAAGCAAAATTATCTCATTCTTAGGATAGATAAATAATAATAAAAGTTAATATGTTATTTAAAATCTACCACTAGACCTAATCAATTAATATTTTTAACAGAGGTATAATTGATATATAATAAATTTTGTATATTTAAAAATACAATTAGACGTGCTTTGGCATGTGAATAAACCCATCATCACAATCAAAATAGCAAATATATCCAACATCCCCCAAATGTTTATCATACTACTTTTTAGTCCCTCCCCATGTGATTTTCCCACCCTGTCCCTAAATCCCCAGGTAGCCACTGATATAATTTCTACAACTGTAGAATGTTTGTATTTTCTAAATTTTGTATACACAGAAGCATACTGTATGTACTCTTCTTTCTCTTTTTCACAAAGCATAATTATTTTGAAATTCACCCATGTTGTTGCACATATTAATAGTTCATTAAGCTGAAGAACATTAATCCATTATATGATATACCACAATTTGACTTTACATTAACTTGCTGATGAACATTTGGTCTATTTGCAGACTTTGAAATTTAAAAATGAAGTTTCTATGAACATCCATGTACAAGTCTTTGTGTTTTCTGATTCTTTCACTTCTCACAGGTTTATACCTAGGCAAGCAATGACTGGATCACATAACAAGTATACAGCCAACATTTTAGGAAATGTCAAATTGTTTACCTGTGGTTGTATTTTTATACATTCTCACCAAAAGTGCATGAGACTTTCGGTTTCTGTATATACTAGAAAATAATTGATAAGTCATTCATTTTCATTTTAACTATACAAATAGGTATGTAAATGTGATTTCAATTAGCATTTATCTAATGAGCAATAATAATATAGAATTAAAATCCTTCATTTTTATATTTGGTATGTATATATCTTCTTTGTTCAAATCTTTTGCCAATTTTTGCAAAATCAAGTGATTGTTTTCTTATTCATTTTGAGAAATTTGTAAAAGTATATTCTGGATAGAAATTTTTATCAGACATACGACTGGCAAATATTTTCTCTCAATCTGTAGCCTTTCTTTTCATTCTTTAAACATCGTCTTTCAAGGAGTAGAGGTTTTTAATTTTGATAGTTTAACTTATCATATTTTTAATGTATAAACCATGTTTTTAGTGTTGTATCTAAGAACTTTAATTCAAGGTTATAAAGGTTTTCCTTTTTCAGAAGTTTTACAGTTTTAGATTTTACACAGAAATTTGCAATTAATTTGGATGTAATTGTTACATTTCTGTAAGGTATAAATTTTATTATTTTTGTACATGGATATCTAATTAATTCAGCATCATTTGTTAGAGAAAAAATGTTATTATCTTTTTTTCTACACTGAATTGCCTTTGTACTTTTTGGAAAAGTAAGTTGCTAGCATATGTATGATTACATTCTGGACTCTCTAGTGTGTTCGATCGAACTGTTTATCTATCATTTTGCTAATCTGTGTCTTGACCATTGAACCTTTTTAATAAATCCTAAAATAAAGTAGTATTATTTCTCCCACTAGGTCCCTTTTTAAAAAGTTTTATTACACTAAAAGAAAGAGATCTGTCACAAACGGGGAAAAATCAATGGGAAAAAAAGTTTTACTACTCTAGATCCTTTGAATTTATATATAAACTTCAGAATCAGTTTATTACTCTTGTTTGTTTGTTTGTTTGTTTGTTTGTTTGAATTGGAGTCTCACTCAGTCTCCCAGACTGGAGCGCAGTGGCGGCTCCAGGTCACCGCAGCCTCGACCTGCTGGGCTCTGGCGATCCTTCCGCATCAGCCTTCCAGGTAACTGGAACTACAGGCGCGCGCTACCACGCCTGGCTAATTTTTTGATTTATTGTAGAGATGAGGTCTTGCCAAGTTACCCAGGCGGGTCTCGAACCCACGGGCTCAGGCAATTCACTCACCTCGGCTTCCCAAAGCGCGGGATTACAGGCTGAGCCACCGAGCCTGGCCAGTTTATCACTCTTACAAATATTTCTATTTGGGATTTTGACTGGGTTAGCCTTGAAATTGTAGATCAATTTGAGGAAGAAATCGCACCATTTGAGTCTTAATTTCAATTAGCAACTTTTTGCAATTTCCAGTGAACATGGCTCACACACCGTTAAAATTTGTCTCTATGCATTTTATATGTTTGATGCTATGGTAAATGGTATTATTTTTATTTTTAGTTTGTTCATTGCTAGTATATAGAAATACAGATGACATTTGTATACTGACTTTGTATCTTGCAGTCTTCTTAAACTAATTTATCAGCACTGGCAGGTTTTTTGTAAATTCCATAGAATTTTCTATGAAGATGATTATGTTGTCTATAAATAAAGACAATTTTACTTTTTCTTCCTAATCTGGATGCTTTCTTTTTTCTTTCTTTCTTTTTGACATTTGCTAGAACCTCCAATTGAATAGCAAGAATGGAAACAGACATCTTTGTCTTGTTTCTGTTATTAGCAGAACAGCATTGAGCCTTTCACCATGAAGAATGATTGTAGCTATAGATTTTTCTCAGAGGCTTTTATCAGGTTGAAGAAGTACTATTCTATTACTTGTTTTCTGAGAGTTTGTTTGCTTGTTTGTTTTTGATCAGGAATTGATGATGGATTTTGTCAAAAGCTTTTTATACATTTTGCATAAATATAAATCTTCATTAATCACAAAACCCATATTTCAAGATGTCAAGTCCATAGTCTTTTTCACAAAACATCGTATGTATGAGGCAGTGTGTATATGTGTGTATATTTTCAATACACTTTTAATGGCTGATTTTTGGCAAATTTTTTTCTACATTATTTAATATTTCTAAATTTTTATACTTCCTTTTCCTTCATTATTCCTTCTTTCCTGAATTCTTGTGAATAATTAAAATTGTCTTCTCCTAATTTAAAACTTATTTATTTGATTTTTACTTTTACGGTTATTGAACTTAATGTATGACACATATATACTCTTTATTGTATCTTTGAATTCTTTAAATTTATAGAATCCATATTTACTCTCAATGAAAAAGACATGTATTTTGTAGCCTTTCTTCAATTTATTTTACCTACAGCATAAATTACCTATTAAAATATCTGGAATAAAATAATAAAGATGGCGTTTCAATTTAGTAAAGAAAGAATGATGTGCTAATAAATAGCACTGACATCATTATTCTTCAGGAAAAAATAAAGTTAAATCCTTATTATACGTTGTGTAAAAATAAATTTCATATGAGTTAGAAATCTAAATATCAAGAACATAAAGATACCATTTTAAACTAAAAACATTAAGGAGAATATTGATGCTATTTCAGGATAAGGAATGAATATGTTTCAGCTAAACAGGAAACCAGAAATCATAAATAAAATTATGACCAATATTTTTACATACCATGAAGTTTCTTTAAAACATGGCAAAATTCATTTGCTCTATATTTTTACTAGGATCTTTATTTACATTTTATAAGACATCGCTAATTGCTTTTCTTTCATTCTTGCTAAGAAAACAAAAGTATATTTTTGTCACATGACTAATCTTGTATACTCTGTCAAGTAAAAATAATATATTCTCTTTTCTTGAAAACATTTTTTTCTCCAGCCCACCAACTTCCTGTACTAAGCCAGCTGTTTATCATGAGATTTATTATTTTATTCATTGTATTTCTCAGCTAATTCCAATGTGTCTTGTAACTCATATTTTATTTTTCTAGATCTCTTTTTTAACTTTGTTTTCTTGAGCATATCTTCTAGAAATTTCATGACAGTGCATGGGAAAAATTTTATAAAAGTGTTTTTTTTGTTGTTGTCACATATTCTGATGGCTTAGTTATGTATAGAATTCTACATTTGTATCAATTTGTTCTTAGAGTTTGGAAGGAGTTCTTCCATTGTCTTCAAGCATCTGTTATTGGTGATGAAAATTCTGATTATAATTGGGTTCTCATTCTCTAAAGTTAAAGTGCTTTTGCCTTTTAAAGATATTCTCTTGTTTTTCGTGTTGTGAAAATTGAAAAAAGAATAAAATAATTCAATTGTGCATTTGTATGTGTGTGTGTTACCTTTAGATTACTTTGATGTTCTTTTGGATTGAAAAATTACTTTTTACTACATCTCTGATAAGTTGTTTTCTATTACTTATTTATTTATAAGTGATAAAAAATGATCCTTTTAAAATTCCCTCTGAAATTTTATTAAATATACATTTTATTCGTATTCTAGATATCTACTCCAACATATCTATCAATTTATTTCTATGAAATTTTATCAATTTTTTCTTCTAATCTGTCTACTAAACTTTAATCAAACTATTTTAAATTTCCAAGAAGTCTTTAGCAGGTTTTTCTGGGGTTTTTTTGCTACCACAGTCTATTCTTGTTCGGTAGAGCAAACAATATTCTAAATCTTTCTAATATTTGTGACTTTTAAAAAATTCACTATGTTCGCTGAACTATCTATTTCTTTTGGGTTAAATTGATCCAGACTTTAAAAAAATGTTTCATGATCATGGTATCTCCTCTGCCCGGTAAGCAACTTGGCGAGACCTCATCTCTACAATAAATCAAAAATTAGCCGGATGTGGTAGCGCACGCCTATAGTTCCAACTACTTGGAAGACTGAGGCAGAAGGATCGCCGGAGCCCAACAGGCGAGGCTGCAGTGGCCGGGAGCAGCCACTGCACTCCAGTCTGGGAGAGAGAGTGAGACTCCAACTCAAAAAAAAATAAAAATTAAAAATTAAAATAAAAAAATTTAAAAAATGTTTTATTCATTATTGTTATTTTTTCCCCACACTTCTGGTAAGACTGGTTGTCTATTACATTTACGATTAGCGACATTGTTATTTGTTTTACATAGTTGGAATAGTGTTCCACTTACGTAACTTCCTCTTGATGAGCTAATTGAGAACTCTGGTGTAGCAATTGTCAACCAGAAGGTTTAACTGTAAAGTACACATTTAGCTCTGAGCTGGCCATTAGACTACAAGTTCCCCAAGTGCCAGAGTGATAAAGGTTTTCGAAAGCCTTATTCTTTTTTAAGAAGGAAGTTGAGTAGTGTTGAAGAAGAGCACTCCCTTTTTTTTCTTTTTTTGCCTTGTTTTGTTTGCTCTTGGGGAGAGTAGGGAACTTGAGAGCCTGCAGAGCTGCAGGCCTATGGGCCACCTTAAGTTAGTTCCTCTGTTCTGGGCCCCTAATAATTATGAGTGAATTATCCCCTGTATTCTTCCATACAGGTTTAATCTTACCTCTTTTTGCAAACTTACATGTTAGTGTGGGAAAAATATATAAACAAAATATCTAAGCAAATCAATCATTTGGCATTGTAATTTCAAACTGATTATTACTATGAAAGAAATAAAAATATGGTGATAATTATGAGGAAAGACAGTGAGGAGAGATAATTTAGTTTTTGCCTCAAAAATATGAAGATTAATTTTTAGAAGAATTAGTTCCAAAGTAAGATCATGGAGAGTCAGATTTGTGGCTTTTGTCAATATTTCACATTGTTTTCTGCACTAGTGAGATGGAGACCAAATACAAGCTAATCCCTTCTTTGAGGCCAACAGATTTGAATAGTTGTTTTGGAGACAGGACTTGGAATAAAATATATCTTTCACTACAAATAAAAATAGTTTGAAGTAAATTAAATGCATTTCTAATCACCATAAATGGGGGAAGGGAGAAACATTTAAACTTTTTTTTTAAAATTCATTGAGTACAGATAATTCATGTATATATAGAATAAGAACTCTGTGGATGTCCACAATCATAGTTTCTGGCACTATGAGCTTTTGAAAATAGTAAAACTAAAACTATATCACATTTATAACATCCTATAAAGTAGACTTCTTACCAAATTAGATTGACTTAGTTCAGATCGATGGGGATTGACTAAATATCTGGAAATATATAGGAGATACCAGAAACTAAAAAGTCAGGAAACTAGCAAACCCTAAACTTTCACATAATTTAGGCTCAATTCAGAAAACTCAGTGAAAATGGCATTCTTCCTGTAAGTATCTGAAGAAAAGCCTGCTGAGAATGTTAATAGTGTTGAAAAAAAGGCAGGTGGGAGGAGGAAAGAGGAAAAGGGGGTAGTCAAGATTTTCATATTAGCATGCCAGTTTTGATGGAATCAACATACTGCTCAGGTTATGATTTGATGGTGTTCACATTATCAGTTTCTTTTCTTTAACATTATCTGTTGCCACCTTATTTTTTTTTTTTTCCTTTCAGTTCTTTTTGAGGTCTCTAGTTACAAATAAAGAAAAGCATTTTCTAATTTATGTTTCATGGAAGACTAGCTTTACAAGAAGCTAGTATATGTTAAGATACAGCAAGGTACAAGGAACTGTGTGAACAAATAAATTTAGGAAATTCTGTGTTCATTTTTACAAATGTGGTTATTGCAAAATTTCTCAGAATCTTTAGTACGTTAATATGCATTGTCAATCTCTGAAGTGAGCACAGTGTATACTCTATTTCCCAAACGTATTGGACCCTGAATATGTTAGTACAATTTTTAGGAACTAGTATTTCAGTGAAGATACTTTATGTTATTTTGTTTTAAAATTCAGCTATCAAGGCTAGAGTTATGAGATTAAAATGTGGAATATAATCCCAAATGTTTGGAGAAGTTTACATCCATTTTAAGGATTGCTGTATCATTTCAATTAGACCAGTATTTCACAGGCTACCTATGAAATATTTTTTTTTTACTTACTAATTGATCCCTATTCAACATTTTATAATGTCTAATAAAAGCATATTACTCAGAAAATAAGAAAATGACACATAAAATATAACCCATTTACAAAAATTAGATTCAACAGACATAAAATTAGTCTCTGAAAACTAATATTGAAATTTCTAAACTTATATTTTCAATTTCTGTACTTTATTATTGCAAACCTGTAACAAATTTTGCTGACTGCAGCCAGTCTACAGTGCCAGTCTATACTCGCTGTAGCCCTGAGTTAGCTGCACTGATGTTATTACCTACTCTCCTGAATTTAGGTAAAATGAATTTTTGCAATTTTCCCTACACATTGATGTGTGGCCATTGAAAATAATGACAATGCCTTTGTGATGGGATATATTTTTATCTAAAAACTGAGACCAACAACAATGACCTGAGGTTATCACAAAACGTTTTACCTTTTTCTTCCCACTTTCCCCCATTCTGCATACGAACAGATTACCATAAAAATATGTAGAAACTTCAGAGTTTGATGCTGACTTTTTTGTTCTTGCTGTCACAGGAGTCCCTTCCCTGGTCACTGCAGCAGATTGTATTGTCACCACTGATTTGCAGGTCTCTATATAACCTTGTGGGAATCAGTACTGGTTACATGATTTGGCCTTCCTGAAAATAATTCTATGCTAAATGTGAGCAGCTGGACTTCAAAATTGCAATCAGATATTTTTTTCATAAATCTGTTATTTGTGGTGTGTGGTGGGGGGTCAGCACATGCTCTTGTGGGTATATGTGTGTTTCTCAATGTCTCTTTTGGGAGATTCTCCTTAGCCCTGTAAATTCATTTCCTTAGATCTTGTATTTCTGTCTCTTATGTGGCCCTCTTCAGGAGTCTGGGGATTCTTCTCTGCCTCATCACCAGCAACCAAGGCTTTCAGTTCTCTTTCTCTTCAAATGCTAGGGTGGATGTGTCTCCAAATCTCTTAGAAGATTTATTCACTAATTTATTCTGTTCTCTTTTTTGTGTGATGAGTGATAGGGTGTAATCCTTGACTTTTGTTTTCTGTGATGCCTCCTTCATACTCTGTCTCCTGTTCCTATTTACTTTAAATTCAAATTATCTTGAGTTGCTGATCATAAATTCTGTACTATAGAGATGAGAGAAGGCAACTGAGTTGCCCAAGGCTGTTCAATTAAGATTTTTGTGGGAAAATTTTAACCTTTTTGTGTTAGCAGATGATAATTTAAATCGAAGGACCAAAGGGTCACAAAAGCTATTAATAAGACATTTCATATATCCTCTATTTGTTTTCTCCTATTCTTAAAATAATACAACAAATTTTCATTCTTTCTTTAAATTTGGATTCCTCATTCTGTGCCCAGTTACTATCAGACATAAAAGGGAATGTAAACATGCTCAAGAAATCAGTCCACCCACTGCATTCTTTATGAGAGGGTGTCATGTTTACATTTTCAAAATAATATTGATATACATCACCTCAAGCAAATAAAAACTCCTATTTGGACTACTTATTTTCAGGAAGAAGAAGGAGAAAAATAATCATAGGTCAAATGCTGAGTTGAGACACATTTCTTTTATTCTGGAAATCTTAACTATATCAGGAACATATATTGGGAAATGGTCTGCTATTCTTTATTCATATTTCATTCCTCTCCTTTATAACTTCAAATGGCATACATTGCTCCTTTCTCTAAAATAACAGAAAAGTGGGAGATATGCTTATAATCTGTCAAGATTAAAATACTGGTAAGGTATTTTTATGTTTTAGAGAATCTCACAGATTTTTAAAAGTAAAATACAGACATCTAATGAGAACAGCATAAACTCCTCAAGGAAAGAAGTTTTTTTTTTTCCTTATGCTCTACTGTCTTCCTTGATCACTGCAGGTGTAATTGACTATATAGCACATTCTCATTAAGGATACACAGAGCATCAGAAAACAAAGTCTCCTAAAATGTCATCCATCAAAGACCAAAGACCTTAAACTCATTACCCACCCAATAAACCATATACAACCTTCAAGGAACAAAATAGCATTTTATTATCAACAAAAGTATACCAGTTGGATTTCTCTCAGTCATAGTAAGGTTGATAATCAGTACTCTTTGCCTAGCAAAACATGGTAAACAAATGGGCCAGATAAGTTATCGAATATTGTCTCCTTATAATTATTTCCTGCTACCTTAGCACAGAGTGCCACAACAGCGATAGACAAAATAAGTCAAGACATACACTTCAAATAGTAAGCACCCTGATCCTTGGACCTTCTGGAACTAATCTATTTCACTCTACCTAACAAACAAATGAAAATTCTCTAGTAGTCCAATGGAAGAGAAAGTGTTAGCTGGTCCTTGACTGATCCTTGGCTTACCCCAGATATTTCCTGACTGAGATGCATTAGTTTGCCTTACAATTCCAGTAAAATCAGTGAGACCAGCACTCTATATTCAAGGACAGGGTCCAAGAAACCAATTAGTACTTGAGTACTTGTACAATGATTATCAGTACTCTGTATGTATGTGTGTGAGGTGGTATGTGGGGGGGGAGGAGGTGGGCAAATACTGGGGTTGCCAGGTTGATTTGTATTTCTCAGTGAATCAGGGCCAGCTACCCAGCAGTCTGACCAACTAATGTGTATCTCATTTAATGTAATAATATACATTAAGACCTTTCAGGCCCCATTGTGAAAAATAAAGAAATACACATTGTACCATTTCATATAGAAGTCTGCATATGGAACCCTTTAAGGGTTCTTAAGAGACCCATTGGGGTTTCTAATTATTGTGAAATATCTCTTGGAATCCAAGAAGAGAAGGCTCTTGGCAGAATTACTTCTTCCATTTCAAATACTCACTGAGAAAATAATTAGATGATGAGATTTAGGCAGAAACCACTAACGAATTTTTTTTAAAGTGTCTTTTGCTTTTTTAAATGTACAGAAAATGAAAATCTAAGATCGGCAAGCACTAAAGGAAAACAATATGGTGCAGTTCATTCTAGGGGTGGGATTGGGGGGGTATATCTTTTTTCTGACTAGAATGCTTGGCTTCCTGTGGTTACAAGTGGGGGGATTTTTTCCATTTTTTGAACATTATACAATCCTCTTGAAAATTGGACCAAACGTTGTTTTTTTAAACTTCTGTTCTAATTTTCTAAACTCCAGCGAGCCTCCATTGTTCCTCCAGGATTATGCCTGTTTCTTTAGAAGGAGCCCTGACATTAGAGAAACTTGCTTTAATCAAGCTTTAAAGTTATCTCCCCCTTCACATGCCCAACCAGAACCAGAGAAACCTCATCCTCTGAAACTACAAGCTGAGCTGGCATGCAGTCAATTAGGAGCCATCATTTGTACCCAAGACACAGAACATATTTGTTCAATTAAAACAAACAAATATGATTAGGAGTTAGCAAAGTCATGCTTATGGAAAGATGGACATTTCAAAAGAAATGTTGAGTTAAGAAGGACGTAGCTATGATAAAAGTAAGTTGCATGAAATCAGAAAGGTGAACTTAACAAATATGTACTCAGGAGTCTAACCTTGTGCAAAGCAATCAGAATCTCAGGACTGAGCACATCAAACTGGCACTCAGCTGCCCGCAACTCTTAGGCTTCATGCACAAGAATGAAGCCTATGAATGAATCTCAATCATAGACTTTATTCAATCTCAATCTTCATGCATAAGAATGAATCTCCTATGAAGGAGATTCTCTAGCTTGGAGACTGTCAGTCTTCTCACCTATCCACAACATCTTAAATCACAGACTAGGATTCAAGGAAGAGCTGATTTAATGTCACTCTTTTCAATTTTAAACTCCATAAATCTGAGTATCCTTTGTTTCCTCTACTGTACCCTAGGTTAAGGCAGCTCTTCGTCAGCACTGAACACATTTTTTCCCGTTTCCCCCAGTTTGGGGTGGATAATCAAGTACTGGTTGGATTATTTTCACTGTAACAGAATTAAAACTCATGGTGAGATTTGTTTGATCCAACATTGGTCTAAATGTCCTCCCTTATCTGTTTTTTTAAATATCAGATCAAGGCTTAATGCAGTTCAGATTTCTAAATCTCTTTTGGCTATGTGTGGATTTCTACCGAACCTGTAACTATCTTTACCAGATATCTAACAAAGAGTGTTTTTAACATGTTGCTTAAATTAGAACAAAGGATATAATACAATTTCTGCACACAGAACTTGTATATTTTAAGGGTGGTTGTGGTTAAGATTTTTGTAAATATTAATACACATTTTTTGAATACTTAGAATCTTCACACTGGTCACACAGCTCTTGAAAAAATACAATATTCAATCAGTCTTAAGGTACTTAATCTTTGTGCTACTGAGGTGACATTTTGCTTTTTGTTTGTTTATACTCTAAAATACAAAATGTGTGAACCGTACTTTTCAGCAAGCCAGCCACCAATGTTTTTCCTGTTTCTGTTCCACATGCCAGTGCAAGGGCCACATCCTCAGGATGGAATGCACCATGATTTTTCTCACCCCTCATTTCCTGTCCAGATGTCTTCACTGACTTGCTGTCTCTGAATAGATGTAGTTGCTGAGACTGTAATGAGATCAGCAAATATATATCACACAATTACTATATGCCAGTTTCTGTTGCATGTTCTGGGAAAAAGTAATAAAAGAAAGAGACAACATTTTTCCCCTCATGGAGATTATATTCTATTAGAGAGAATTAGACAAGAAACTAAGTAATAAATAAATGTGTGTATTCATATGTGTGTATGTGTATATGTTGTGTGTATGTGGTAAGTGTTGTGGAAAAAAAAAAGCACGAAAGAGATATAGTGAGTGCATGAGAAATTTAGTAGTTCAATTTTCTATGTTTATGGAGTACCTAATATATGCTACATATTCTCCCTGGCACTGGTTAAATAAAAACAAAGAAAAATAGAAATCTCTGTTATAAAATAATTTTTTTTTCTACTGGAAGAATACAGTAATGAAATAAGATAAATAAGCAAAACAGGTAGCATGTTCAAGGATAATGAGTGTTAAAAGAAAAAATTAAGACAAGACAAAGCTGTAGGAAATATGGTGGGGGACATCTTGGGGACATTACACTAAAGATGCCATTTGTGTAGCAGAAGAAGGTGAGCTGTGTGATAGCTGGTAGAAGTACACAATGAGCATCCTCAGATGGTTTCAAACATCAGCTTTTGAATGGGAGAGTAATATCTGTTCATTTTCCAGTGCACACAGATTTTGGATACCTGTGTCAGAAAAGAGAATGGTAGGATTATCCATCCTCCTCTCTTTTATATGCAGTCTATTTTATATCAGTCTGAAGATACAATTTTTTTTTCTTTTCTTAATGCTCTATGTGCCTTATAGTGGGTGAAGATTCTTTTCAGAATTTGATATTTTACTCAACATCTTTAATTTTTTAATCATTGCACATGTCTTAGTACACACACACACAGCAACAGGAGTTTCCACCAAGACTCACATTGAACTTCTTATTTAATCTTGAAGATAAACCTAAAATATTTTCAATATAAGCTCCAATTTTACAGGTGAGAAAACTGAGAAGCAGAAGATTGCACAAATTAGTTTACTGAGTGTTGTCAACTTTGGGACGGCCAAGCTTAAGTTTTTTTCCTTCTATACCACACAGTCTATTGGCAGAGACTATTAACTAACAGTTAATGTCCATCTTTCCTCTTTTTAGTAGCAAAAGTTCTCTACTATTGGGTTTAGCAATATAATGAACTATGAGACACATCCTAGGCTTTTTTTTTTTTTTTTTTTTTTTTGCATCTAAGAGTAGTCAATGTGCTAAATTGAGTCGTTTCTGAGTAGTGCTTGCAGGAAAGCTCTGTAAGGTTTCGAATCAGTTGGGAAGTGTACCGTTTGTCCACTCAATATTCTTTTCTATTCCCACAGCATGAACACACTAGCAACACTTCCAGCTGCCATCTTGTGATCTTGAGGACAGATGCCAGGTGTTAAGGTTAGTGCAGCATAAACATGAAAGAGACCTTGATGATAGCATGCATCAATCACACTCTCCCTGGACTTTTTCCTTCTTGATTTCTTTTACATAAGAGAAGAGTGATCTGACAGGCTTAAGACACTGTTATTTCATATCATTCTTACCAACAGTCAGATGCAATTTTAAAAACTTATATTGTTCTTTTTCTTGTATAATATTCTATGCTGGAAAGTGACAGACTTACTTTGCCAGGCTACATTTATGTAATAATTATTAAACATTCTTTGCTTCAAAAGCAAAGGAACTTTTATTTGGAATGCACTGCTTAACACATGGAAAATAATTTTAAAACACCATGTTTCTTTGGCTTTGCAGAAGCTTGTCAGTTTAATGAGGTCCCACTTGTCTATCTTATCTCTTATGGCCTGTGGGTTTCGGATTTTGTTCAGGAATTGGATGCCAGTTCCAATTTCCATGAGGGTATGTCCTGCATTTTCTAAGGTCCTTATGGTTTGAGGTTTTACATTTAGGTCTCTGATCCATTTAGAGTTAATTTTTGTGTATGGGGATAGATAGGTGTCCTGTTTCAATCTTCTGCATGTGATCAGCCAGTTTTCCCAGCACCATTTACTGAATAGGCTCTCCTCTCCCCAGTGGTAGGTGGTGGAGGCTTTGTCAAAGATGAGTTGGTTGAGAAACTGGGGTTTTGCTTCTGGAATCTCAATTCTATTCCATTGGTCTATATGCCTGTTCCTGTACCGATACCAAGCTGTTTTGATTATTGTAGCTTTATAGTAAAGTTTAAAGTCTGGTAATGTGATACCATCTGCTTTGTTTTTTTTGCTGAGGGTTGTTCTGGCTATTCTTGGTCATTTGTGTTTCCATATGAATTCCTGTGTTATTTTTTCTAGGTCTGAGAAGAATGTTGCTGGTAATTTGATGCAGGAGACAGCCTACAGACTGGGAAAAAGTATTTGCCAACACCAGGTCTGACAAAGGCTTACATCTTGGATCTACAAGGAA
>NW_007249261.1:27104-49501 GCF_000164805.1 Carlito syrichta | reverse complement strand
ATTCCTAAAAGCTCTAAATATTGACCTCCCATATGACCCTGCAATCCCCCTACTGGGAATATACCCTGAAGAACTCAAATAAATCTATCGAAAAGATACCTGCACATGTATGTTTATCACAGCATTGTTCACAATAGCAAGAATCTGGAAGCAACCATGCTGTCCATCAAAAGAGGACTGGATTAAAAAAATGTGGTACATATACACGATGGAATACTACGCAGCCATAAAAAAGAACAAAATCATGAATTTCGCAGCAACCTGGATGGAACGAGAGTCTAGAATACTGAGTGATCTCTCACAGAAACAAAGATCTGAGTATCACATGTTCTCACTCATATAGTGGACCTCGAACATCCAACGTAATACTATAAGAAAATGACTGACAGTGGTGGGAAACTATGGGGTGGAGGGGAAGGGAGATGGGATTAATGGTAGTAAATATCTGTCTGGGGATGGGGAGACACCTCTTATCAACAAGGGTGCCTGAATGAAACATATTTGTATACCTCATCCTTAACTGTACCCCACGATATCATAATAAAAAATATTGATTAAAGTTAAAAAAACCCATGTTGAATAAATGAAATAGTAATATTTTATTGAAACAGATTTCCAAACCATCAGATTCAGCATGACAGTAGGGCCCCACTTGACAGTTACTGAGTTCTAACTTGCACATGCAGAAAAAACACCTTGCTTGGACATGAACAAGATTATTTGGCTAGAGGGGAGGGTTACCCATACTTTTCTGTGTTAGCCTCAGCCTTTCTATAAGTTTGGTTATCTTTAATACTCTACTCATGCTCCCTCTGTCTTGGCAAAAGTGACATCTCCATGATTGAAATGTCTCAGCAATTTCAGTACTGTTCAAAGATTCTGAAAGCAGATGAATTCTAAAGAATTTTTTTGTTTTATTTTTGCTTTTTAAGAATAACAAAACCTTGATAATTATGTAGCTATGTTCACACAAAGCATACTAACCCATCAAGACTTTCTTTGTTGTTTGGATCTAAATAAATAGTTAACTGTTAACAACCTATAGCTCTTACTGAATCGTTGTCAATGCCCCAGTAAATTTAACTCTACTGACATGACTTCTATGAGATAAAGCAGACACCAACATGGCATCATCTGCTGGGATTGAAGAAATTCTCAAGGACATAAAACCAGCGATCCATTCAACCTCTGAGTAATAGGCATTCATAGCAATTGGCCCTAACTCAGTTCTAACTGACCAAAAATAATTGCCAAACTTGTCATCAGTGTGCTTCAAATTATGATTAAATAAATACCCGATCTCAATATATATAGGTAGAAAACAGTCGTGTTTTCATTCCTTATCTGTTCCACTAAAACCCAAAGGCTGATAGTACCTGAGGGTTGGGTTATCTGGGGGAGGGAAAAGCCAAGAGGCCTATTTGCATTTTCTACTAATGAACTGTTGTGTTTGCAAAGTTTTCCTCCTGGACTTTTCCTGTATGCAAATTCCATTCACTCCAGCAAACATTATAAAGACTTCATTATTGAAAAATATTGTTCTTGGTGCCATGTATGTTATAAAACTAAGTCAGACATGGACCCTATCTATCCCTCAAGATGTACTTTAAAACCTACATCTTCTGTGAGGCCTTTCATATTCCCTTATTTCCACTGCAATCCAAATGTGGTCACTCACATTTCTAAACCATGATACTCTAGCACTGCCATTCTAGAATTCTAGAATTCAATATGATCTGCTCAAGGCACTTAAATGTATGCAATTCAATAGAAAATTAAGAAACTTAAATGTTCTAGTCCCTGTGGCAAATACCACATTAGAAAAAATAATACATAATTCCTGTCTTCCACGAGATATTAGTTCACTCGGTGTGAAAAACATATAAGCAACTGATTGTAATCATATTGGATATCTATCCCACAACCTAAGATAAATGACCTGGAAGGAGGCATAGAAATATGGCACTCATTGATCTTGTCTGCATAACATTCATCTCACTCTTATTCTTTAATAACAGATCTCCAAAATTGTTCAGAATAGTGATGTGCCCAGGCCCGAGTGATGTGCTATAGTTTATTTGGGTCAATTATCATAATCTTGTTTCTTAGTTTCCCAGTTTTCATTTAAAGCCCAGTCTGGAGCACAAACGTAATGTTTGGACATGCAGCAACCCTGATGTAGATTTGAGAGTTGGACTATTTGTCTGAAATCAAACATCCGTCAGCAAATGACTTAGGAGATCACCCCAAGAGTGATTTGTTTCGCTTTTCCTTAGTTGGCTGTCTGTCCCACCTCATTCCAGGAGAGGAGGGGCTTCTCAAAAATTTTGCATATTCTTTCTTGATCTCTTTTGAAATCAAGACTCTAACCCTGTGCCTCAGAGAGTTAGGAGAATCATAGAGAATTTGGCCTTTACACAATCAGAGCACTGAACTAAGGTCAGCAGCTGCCTACCTTAGCCTTTCTGGTTTATCAGAAAAACAAACTCCTTTTAGTGTAAGTCATTACTACTCAAGTACTCTGTTGATTGCAGCTGAACATTTTTCCTAACTCATACAATGTGCCTGAGTTGTGCTGTCTAAGGTAATGTGAGAAGCATCGTGTTCGATGATTTTTTACCACCTGGGTTGTCAATCATATCAGTATTTATATGTTTCAACTACCTTTTGAAATTGAAGGAGAAATGATGTTTCTTAACATTTCCTCACACTGTCTAGGATGGTTCTCTGTTTATAACAGATTTAAAATCTACACATCTTTCAGATTAGAAAAAAGAAAGGCAAGTAGCCCAGATTGCTAATAAGTTCCTGTCCGGACTCCACAAAAATCAAAGTTATACTTTCTTTGACTTCTCTTCTGTAATACGTGAAAAATTTTGTCTGTATATTCAAGCTATGAGCCAGCACTGACCCAGATATCTCAGAATTCTAGGGTTCCAGTGCCTAGAAATGGCCATAGCCAGTGGACTAGGAAAGCTATTAGCACTCAATATCTCACATCAGGCTCATTAAAAGTGAAAAATGGTGACTGCATTAAAAACGCTGGGAGTGCAAAAGACTGTATTGGAGAATGGTGTATTTCATATCTCTCTATAGTCATATAGTTCTGTCTCATGGGCAAACTATGTTCTGACAATATGGCACTTCGAGTTGAGCTTCATTGTCCTTCTGGTAGTTGGCAGGGAAGGGCGGAAGGCAGTAGTTGAAACAACTTTAAGAAGTTCTCATCAGTGGCAAGGTTATGCTCGGACATGCCCATTTGGCATATGTCAGTGTCTTGTTCTAACATGAACTTCACGGGATCTGAGAGTGATAGACCAAAAGTGGTCCCCAAATCAAAGTCTACAATGCTGCACAGACTAGATAGAGATAGCCTTAATTACTCAACCCAATCACACTTTTATATTTCTATTTTCCATTTGTTACTATCGTGTGCATTCCATTATTTAATTCTTGGTAGGAATCTGGGGACCCTTTTTTCTTGACCAACTTTGGCTACTGACTAGGCACATGGTTTTGGGTTTAAATCCCCTCAACCTTTAAAATTAAGTAACTCTGTCGTGTATGTATCCATTATTTCATTTGGTTAAAAAAAATTCAGACAACCTGGACATGTTTAGTCTGCAGAAATAAAGGCTAGAGTAGACATGGCAGCATTTTCACTTTGTGTCAAGACTTCAAACCGAGACATTAGTCAGTGATAAAAGAGGAAAAAGAAAAACCTTCAAAATTATAAGGTAAGAACTAAAAATGAAAAATGACTTAGAACGTTGCTAAGAACAATGATAACTACAGAAAATACTTATATGGCAAACTCCATGATACCTAAAATACCAAGAACAATGTTCTTTTGTGATAGCAATACATAATTATTAATGTTAATAGTAACCATAAGTAAATTGCCTACCATTTATGTTATACTTGTCTGCCAGATACTGGGTCATATGTTTCATATACATATGTTTCTACTACAACTTTAAAAGTTACATATTATTATCATTGTTTTAAGATGACAAAATTTAGACAAACTGTCTCAGGACATCTAGATCGATGGATCTCAAATCCAAGAATATTGACCTTAGAACCCACAACTCTATGGCACTGGCTTTCAAATAAGAATGTATGGGAATAATAGCACCCATTGTAAATGCTCTCAGAGTGTTTAGAAACTCAGGTCTTTGGGCACCAGAGGTGACTGACTATCGAACATGATGGAATCTGCTACACAGGTCTCCCTTTGGGCTCTGGCAGACATTTCTAATTCAGTTGCCCCTTACTGCCCTATCATCTTTATTACCTCCTGTAAAAGAGTGAAAAACATTTGTAAAGAAGAACTAGTGCAGCCCCAATCCCTTATTTTGAAAGCTCCAAAAAGGCAAGGACTTTATTTTTTTCCTTACCGAATTTCCCATGACTGGATCTGTAAGAGGCTCATACTACACATCCAAAGACTACAACACTGCATGAATGAATAAATGAATGACTCTGGCACAAGTTGTCCAGTCAGTACACCTGAGCAGTCTTATGGGTCCCCTCCTTGCTTTTATGTTGATGATAGAGAAAGAAACCAGAGCCTTATTCCCTAACAGAATACATTTTACATCTGTTTTAGAAATGAAAGGACAGGAGCACTTGATAGCAAAGTGAAGACAGACATAAAAGTGAAAGCTTTACATTCATAAGTAAGGTAATGACTGAAAATACAAAATAATTTATAAGAGCAATGAAACTTATGGAAAAATGTTTATATAGTCATTTTCATGGTGAATATAAAACCAAAGACAATATTCTAAAGATGCTTGAGAGTATCAGACCCTATATGTCCTTTTGAAAGAAAGGAAATAAAATTTAGAAATTAAGAGCATGGAGTTTGAAGTTACAATGCATATCCATATCCTTGGACCAGGACATTCTGAATTGGCTGTATAATGACTATCTCTTTTATTTTTATAATAAATATTTTGCTGTCTTGGTCTGTTTCTCTCTTCTCCATTGCTTAGTGGGTGGGTTTCTTCATATTTAAAAAAGCAATCATTCCTTCATGCATATGTATCATGTGGATAGATTTAGAGTCCATAATATACAGTAATCTATCACAGAAACAAATAACTGAGTACCACATATTCTCACTCATAAGCAGGCCCTGAATATTAACCATAATACAAGAAAGGGATTGATAGTAGTGGGATACTGTCAGGAGGAGGGCACATAGCATCATAAGGGTATCTGGTCTCAAACCAGGCAAAGTGGGGACCGAAGGGTGGCTGGAACTTGACCTGTATGATGACCATTTGTATACCTAATCCTGAATTGTTCGTCATATCAAAATACAAAAATTAATCAATTAAAAAAATAAATATTCTACAATAAAAGATCTATTTTAATTTAATATATACTAATAAAATGAGCATCCTGTATTCCAAAGGAGATATTTTGGTTTCTTGTTTGCTAGTGGAAATGTATGTGAATAAGTACAATTTTGTTCAAAACTTGCTTGATACCCTTTTAAACACAGTGTTAATTTTTATGAAATTAATATGTAGAGTTCATATGTCAAAATGTATACAATATGTATACATGCTTGCATATCTACATATCAGTAAATATAGAAATATGTAGACACATTTATGTGTGTATATAACATATGTATATATGCATATACAATCCTCTGTATCCCATTTCTCAGTCCACAGACCATTCTGCCAGCAGTACAACCACTTTCAACTCTTGAAACTGTTTCTACAGGTATTTACTTCATGTGTGTAAACAACATACATATAATTGGTCTCAACTTATTGGCCTTAGACATTATGTCTCATCCTTTTGCATGGTAGATGAGAATTTTGGTTTTCCTACTCCTCCCTTCCCATTGCTGTTGCCTTGTTAAATTGTAACCTTAGCGTTGTATTTACCATCTTAATGATTATTTCTTAAGTCCCTGGCTCATGTGCTGTCTGAAAATTCTTGTAAGCCTTATACTTAGACGGTTTTGTTCTGATAATTAATTGCATGAAGTTACTAATTTAAAAAAAATTGTATTTGATAGACGTGGGATCAATTCAGGGTTAGGCATACAAATGGTCGTTGTACAAGTAAAGTATGGGCCTCATTTTGGTCCCCACTTAACCTGGTTTGAGATCAGTTACCCTTATTAATGAAGTGTGCCCCCCTCCCCTGGTGGTTTCCCATTACTGCCAATCGCTTTCTTATAGTATTATGATAATTGTTCATGGTCCACTTATGAGTGAGAACATGTGATACTCAGTTCTTTGTTTCTGTGATAAATCACAGAATATTACAGATTTTAAATCCATCCAAGTTGTTGTGAAGTTCACAATTTTGTCCTTCCTTATGGCTGCATAATATTCCATCAGGTATATATACCACATTTATTTAATACAGTCTACTTTCAATAGGCAGCACGGTTGGTTCCATGTTTTTGCTATTGTGAATAGTGCTATAATAAACATGCACAGGTGTCTTTTTTGTAAAATAAGATTTGAGTTCCTCCAGGTATATTCCCAGAAGGGGGGATTGCTGGGTCATATGGGAGGTCAATCTTTAGATCTTTTAGGAATTGCCACACTGTTTTCCATAGAGGTTGTGCTAGTTTAAACCCCCATCAGCAGTGTAGAAGTGTTCCTTTTTTTCCTATATCCTCTCCAGCATCTGTTGTTTTTGAGTTACTGATGATGGCCATCCTGACTGGAGTTAGGTGGTATCTCAGTAGAGTTTTAAATTGCATTTCTTTGATGTCTAGTGAGGCTGAACATTTTTTCATGTATCTGTTGGCTGCTCGTATGTCTTCTTTTGAGAAGTGTCTATTCATGTTTTTTGCCCACTTTGCAATGGGGCTGTTCATTTTTTTTTTTCTTTTTAGCATATTTAAGTTACTTGTAGATCCTAGTTGTTAGGTCATTATCAGAAATACAGTTGGCAAATATTTTTTCCCATCCTGTGGGCTGTCTCTCCACTGTTTTGATGGTTTCTTTTGCCTTGCAGAAGTTTTTCAGTGTGATGAGGTTCCACTTGTCCATCTTATCTCTTTATGGCATGGACATCTGGGCTTTTGTTCAGGATTTGGTTGTCAGTTCCAATTTCCATAAGGGTGTCTCTTGCATTTTCTCAGGTTCTTATAGTTTGAGGTTTTACATTTAGGACTTTGATCCATTTAGAGTTGATTTTTGTATATGGTGATAGGTAGAGGTCTAATTTTAATCTTCTGCATGTGGTCAGCCAGTTTTCCCAGCACCACTTACTGAATAAGTTCTCCTCACCCTATGGCTGTTAGCAGAAGCTTCATTGAAGATGAGTTGGTTGAGAAATTGAGGTTTTACTTCCAGAATCTCTATCCTGTTCCATTGGTCTATATGTCTGTATTTGTACCAATACCAGGCTGTTTTGATTATCATAGCTTTATAATAAAGTTTATATTCTGGAAGTGTGATACCTCCCATTTTGTTTCTTTTGCTGAAGATTGTTTTGGCTTCATGGTTGCTTATGTTTCCATATGAATTTCTATATTGTTGTTTCCAGGTCTAAGAAGAATGATGCTAGTAATTTAATGGGTATTTTGTTAAATCTATAGATTGCCTTGGGTAGGATGGACATCTTAACAATATTTATTCTTCCAATTCATGAGCATGGAATACTCTTCTCCATTTGTTTGTGTCATTTTTGATTTCGTTGAGCAATGTTTTGTAGTTTTTGTTGTAAAGGTCTTTTACTTCTCTGGTTAGGAAGATGCTGAGGTACTTTGTGTGTGTTTGTGTGTGTGTGTGTGTGTGTGTGTGTGTGTGTCTATTGTGCACAGGATTGTGCTTTTTATTGGTTCTCTGCTTGTTTGCTGTTGGTGTATAAGAATGTGACTGTCTTTAGCACAATTATTTTGTACCTTGAGACTTTGCCAAAGTCCTTTATTAGTGTAAGGAGGTTTTTGACAGATTCGTTTGAATTTTCAGGATATAGAAACATATTGTTAGCAAAGAGGGATAGCTTCATATCCTATTTTCCTATTTGGATACCCCTGATTCTGATTTCCTTCTCTTTTCTGATTGCTCTAGCTAGGACTTCCAACACTATGTTGAACAAGAGGAGTGAAAATGGGCAGCCTTGTCTTGTTCCAGTTTTCAGGGGAAATGCTTCCAACTTCTACCCATTTAGCAATATGTTGGCTGTGGGTTTATTATAGATGGCTCTTACTATTTTGAGGTATGTACCTGCTATGCCTAGGTGTTCAAGGGTTTTTATCAAGAAAGGATGCTGGATATTATCAAAAGTTTTTTTCTGTGTCACATTATATAATAATGTGACTGCTATTTTTACATGTGTTGATATATTTATTTACATTTATGGTCTTGCAGATGTTGAACCAGCCCTGCAACCTAGGGATGAAGCCTACTTAGTCATGGTGGATGATTCCTGTGATGTGCTGTTGGATCCAATTTGCTAGAATCTTGTTGAGTATTTCTATATCTATATTCATCAGGGATATTGGCCTATAGCTCTCTTTCTTTATTGGACCTTCACCTGGTTTGGGTGTCAGTGTGGTTAGCTTCATGCAATGATTTGGGGAGAGTTTTGTCTTTCTTGACTGCTTGGAACACTTTCAATAGTATTGGTTTCAGCTCCTCCTTGTATGTTTTGTAGAATTCTGCTGGAAAGCTGTCTGATCAAGGGCTTTTTTTTTTGTGGGTAGTTTTCTTATGACAGAGTCAATTTCCTGGGTTGCTATTTGTCTATTCAATGTGTCAATTTCTTCTTGTTTCAACCATGGGAGGTTATGTGATGTTAGAAAGTCCTCAATTTCATTTAGGTTTTTGAGTTTGCTTTCATACAGGTAAACATAGTAATCCCTGATAATCTTTTGTATTTCTTCAAGGTCCATTATGATTTGATTTTTTGCATATGTGATTGTGTTTACTGGGATTTTTCTTGGTCATTCTGGCTGAGGGACTGCCAATCTTATTTATCCTTTCCACGAACAAACTTTCTGTTTCATTGATTTTTTTCTATGATATTTTTGTCTTGTATGTTTTATATTTGGGCTTTTACTTTGATGATCTGGATTCTTCTATTGAAGTTTGGGTTTTGGTGGTCTTGTCTTTCCAACTACCTTAGGTGACTTGTTAGGCTATTAACTTGTGATCTTTCCATTTCCTTGATGTGTGTTCATAAATAAATGAATTCCCCTCTCAGTACTCATTTCATGGCATCCCAGAGGTTTTGGTAATATGTCTTTTTATTTTCATTTGTTTCCAGAAATCTTTTAATTTCTGCTTTGATTTCCATGTTGAACCAGGAGTTGTTCAGCATCATGCTGTTTAGTGTCCATGTCTTTGTGGGTCTTGGGATAGATTTGTTGGTTTTGATATACATTTTTATTCCACTGTGGTCTGAGAGGTACATGGCAGAATTTAAATCTCATGGAATTTGTTCATGCTTGATTTATGTCCGAGGATGTGGTTGATCTTGGAGTATGTTTCATGTGGTGATGAGTAGAATGTATATTCCATGGTTGCTGGGTAGAGTGTTCTGTAGGTATCTATTAAATCAATTTGGTCAAGTGTCAAGTTGCGTTTCCAGATCTCCTTGTTGATTTTTTGCCTCAATGACCTATCTAGGGTTGTTAGTGGAGTATTTAAGTCCCCAGCTATGATAGTGTTAGAGTCAATGTCGTTTTTAGTTGACCTAGAAGCTGCTTTATAAAGGTTGGTGCCCCTATGTTAGTGTATATATGTTTAGAATAGATATTTCTTGTTGATGGATTGAATCTTTTATCATTATGTAGTGGCCTTCTATATTTTAAAAAAAATTTTGATAACTTTAAAGATATTTTGTCTGATATTAAGATCACAACTCTTGTTTTCTTTTGTGTTCCATTTATCTGAAAATTTGTTTTCCATCCTCTTACTTTGAGCCTGTGAGTATCATTCTGATGAGATGAGTCTCCTGGAAACAGCATATTGTTGCATCATTTTTGTTTTAACCCACTTTGTCATTCTATGTCTCTTAAGTAGTGCATTTAGTCCATTCACATTCAGGCTAATTACTGAGATATGAGAGTTTATCCCTGCCATGAGGTTTAGTGTTTGTTGTTGTTATTTGTTGGTTGCTTGGTTTTCTTCTGATTTGGGGGTTGATGTATGTGTGTGTTTTCAATCTTTTCCCTGCATTCTTGGGAAGAGTGTGTTTGTTCTTCATTCTCTTTCTTCTGTGCTTAATACTTACTTAAGCATTTCTTGTAGAGCTGGTCTAAAGACAGCATAAACTGTTAGGGATTGAATGTGAGGAGCAGAGTAGAAATTCTTGATTGAAAATTGTTTATCTTTGAAAATGTTGAAGACTGGACTCCAGTCTCTTCTAGTCTGCAGTGTTTCTATAGCTAAGTCTGCTGCTATACTAATTGGTCTTCCCTGGTAAATAGTCTGGCCTTTCTCTCTTGCTGCCCTTAGGATTTTTTCTTTTATACTTACTTTGTGCAAGTGGATTACTGTGTGCCTAGTGGATGGTCTGCTCATTTGATGTCTTGCAGCGGTTCTCTGAATCTCTTGTGTTTGAATGGCCATGTCTCTGATGAGATGAGGGAAGTTTTCTTGGAAAGTTTCATGGAATATTTGTTTTAGAGTAGTCTCTGTTTCTCTGTGTGCCTCAGGGATGCCCTTTAATCTTAGCCTTGGCCTCTTGATATAATCACACATATCTTGAAGGCTTTGTTCTGTCTTTTTAAGCTTCTTTTCTGTGTTTTTAACAGTCTGGGTCAATTCCATATTTTGGTCCTTTTCCTCTGCTTGGTTAATTCAGCTTTCCATGCTTGTCAGTTAGTTATTTATTTCATTTACTATGTTCTTTATTGCTGTCATCTCAGTTATAAATGCCTTCATTCTTTCTTGTTGTCTCTCCTCATTTCTATTAATTCTCTCTATTAATATCTTGATCTCTGGGCTTATGGTTTGAGACCAGTTGTCCTAGGGCCTCTTCACTGTTAGAGTTCCAAAGTCTGTGGAACTCAGGTGCTGTCTTTCCAGGGGTCTATAAGTGGACCTGTATTCTTCCTTTTATTCTTCTTCATTTGTGATGATTTTTCCTCCTCCTTTTGTGATGGGGGAGAGTTTTCACTTCTGTTTGCTCAATCCCTTATTATTCCTTATGTAGATCCTCTGAATTTGTTCAGTTTTGAAGTTGGACTGGGGATGGGGGGCTGTGCTTTCTGCAGTTTTAAATTTTAATTAAGGTGTGCTGGGGAAACTGTGGCTCAGAAACTATCTGCAGATCACAATATTCACTGGCAGGTGTGTGGGTCTACTGGAATCCACTTCCCACCACTTTACAATCTGTCCATGTGGTGGGGGCATATGCCCCCTGAAAATATGATGAGATAAATAAAAGGGGAAGAATGGAAAAAGGAGGAAGGGAGACTAAAGGAAAATGAAGACAGAGGAGAAGAAGAAGGGAAACAGACAGGCACACCAACTAATGAATAAATAAACAAAACTATGAAAAAAACAGAAACATACAAACATGCAAACAAATAAAAACCTGATGATGCACTCATTCTCCAAAATACTCATATGCAAACATAAAAACTAAAAAATCTACACACACACACACAATAACAAAAACAGAACAAGTACTAAAACATAAACAAAGACAGAGGGGAGGAAAAAACTCCCTCTGTTGCTGTTTATGGAACTCCAGGTTCCTTTCACAAGCATCACCATGGCTTCTGGCTGTTGGTGTGATAGGGAGCAGGCTCTGGTCTCTAGCCCCTCCTCCCCTCTGCTCTCAGCACAAGCTGACAGCCTGGCTTTTAGGATGGATCACATGTCCCATGGACTTTTATGGGAGGAAGGTGAATCAGATCCTGACTTACCCAACTCATCTGCAGCTGCTGCTGCTGCTAAGTCTCTCACTCAGTTCAGATGTTTCTGTGCCTGGTCCAGTGTGGGGGTGGTGTGTCCATCTCTCTGTGTCCGCTCCTGACATTTTCTCTCTGGATCAGCGATGGTTGATCCCAGAGGGGTGCAGAGATGACCTTTGGGTACCAGGCTGAAGGCAGAACAGAGCCGGGGTGGGGGTGGGGCGCAATGCAGGTCTCTGTCTGGTCCTGGGACACAGAAAATGGAGGTGGTCTGTGTCTTCTTGCCAGCTGTGGGACTCAGTTCCAGAATTCTTCATTGTGCCCTCTCCATGACTTCTGCCAGTGCCTGGCCCTCTGCCACAAGTGAAGGCATAGGCCAAGTGCCAGGTACTGAGGAGAATCTAACCTCCAATGCCTCCTCCCAAGAGAACACCAAGAATGGCCGACAATGCTGGTGGCTCTGATCTCAGGGCAGTTATGGGTTGCAACTGCCTCCAGAGGGAAGCCCAGGGTACTTGATCCTAAGTCTCCTCTCAGATGAACTTTCACTTACCCAGCTGCACTCACCCACCACACAGACTGTCTTTATGGACCCTTGCGTTTGCAGAGACTTTCATGCTTCCACTGGCACCATCGCCACCATGTCTCAACCTCCATAGTTACTTTGAATAGATTTAACTTCATGTTGTTCCTGGTCACAGAGGGTCTAAAAGCCATTGTACTTGGTATGAATTAAATAAAAGAGAACAAAACAGCATGAAGATTTTTACTAATGAATACATATCAAGTTAAAAGTTTATAGAAATTTTCAGGGCTATATTCCATAAGGCAATTAAAATCATTCTTGACCTGATGACTTCAGAAATGATTAAAGTAACATATTTTCCTACCATAATATAAAAAAATCTAGCCTAAAATAGAATTGACTTTTTATTTTGTAGTCTATCAACTATTCAGATAACAAAATTTCTAAGGCATTCACATATATCTGAGTGCACATTATTTGACAGACACTTTTACAGATATTTTTTATTTAATTCTTACCACAGCCCTTTAAGGTTGGTGTACCATCTCTAATTTCCTAACGACACAGTAAATCTCAGCCCTAGGATTTGAATGATCTTGTGTTCCCAGGACCATGTCACCCCAATGGACTTCTGTGGGTTCTGCTTAAAATCCCTAGGTCATTGTGACAAAGTGACACCAATGCGAGACAGTCCAGCTTGCTCTATCGAGCAGTGACTGCAACAAGAAATGACAAATAAAAGTAATCATATTTTAGGGACCATGACAAGTCATTTTAATATATCTTTTCCTGGTTACTCTACACTTTATTCTCATAGATGCACAGGGATTTATTGTTTAAAATGTTCTAAAGTTAGCACACTCCCACCCAGCCTCAGCATTAAGAAAATCTCTTCACTTAGTTAAAGCAACCCTGCTTCACCTTATCACATACTCAAGGGAAAGGAAATGACAGTCGTAATCTTGGTGTCAGAGTAGTATATTCACTATGTTATAACCCTTTTGATACCTACAAAATAGAATGCTAGTTCTTTACATTACCTGTGAGTCTGTGACAATAGCTGCTCCCTAAGGGTGGGAATGTTTTGTGTTATTGTATCCTTTATGCTATGGATATTTTTTTCATGCTCTCTGCCTGGATTCCCTCATTTTATCTTCTTCAACATTCCACTCACATTTCAATAAATTGTTACTGAACATAAAAGATGCCCCAGGCACTCATATTACCTGAGAAATATATGATATAAGATAAATAAATTTTAAGGTCAAAAAGACCATAGGCAGATTATGGAGGAAAGCTCGCAAACAGGAAATTTTGATGTTGCAGCCTGAGGCCAATAACAGAAGTTAACTGATGTCAAGTTTCACAGAACAAATGGGAATTGGCCATGTAAAAAAGCAAGGGTTGAGGGTATTCACCATGCTGTAAAAAGGACTGTGTTGCTACAGACTAAGATGAGGGGTTAGAGACAAGATGGGGACAGAACAGAGCCCCGTTATTCAATGACTTACCCGGTAGTCATGAGAAACTATTGAAATGCTTCATTGGGAGAATGGAAAAATCAAATTTGCATTCGAGAATGGCCACAATGACAACAAATGTTAACAAAAAAAGATTGACTAAAAAGACTAAAATGAAGCAAGGAGACCAGTCTAGACACTTGTAGGTTTTTAGAGATCTAACTTAGACTAGTGCGATAACAGTCCAGGGTAAGAGAAGTGTTTGGGTTTGGGAGAGATTTAGGACAGTTTCAACATCTCTAAATGCTTATTTTTCCTTCTGAGTGTTATTCATAGTCTGGGATCTCTGTCTCTACTAGCTGGCTGCTGCTGACTTTGACTATTTTGGTTTTTGGATGAGTGTTTAATCTGTTCTTTCAAGCTTTCCCAACACAATAGGACTCCACTATCTCCACCTTACTACTGTCCAATTTAGGGTCTAAGTTAACCCTGAAATTGTTATAAGTCATGTACACATTGAGATTTTCATTCATTTTATTGGTCTACAATCACTTATTTGCAGTAGAAAAAAAAAAAGTCTTAAAATTCAAGTTTTTTTTTTTAAGTTTGAGCAAACTCATTTGGCCACAGAATTAAACCTGAATTTCTCTGTGATCTTAATGTAAATACCAAAATGTTTTGTCACAGAAATACAAATACATTTGCTTACAAGGTGGTGGCCCAGACCATTCTGGATATAGATGCTTTGCATTACCATTCTGAAATCCAAAACATTCTAAACCTGGTTTTGTGGGTTGCTAAGCGGGATTGTGGGTCTGTATCTGCATTTTTTCCTCGTGTCTTTAATGTAGAATCAATGCTTATGACCAGCATTTTCAAAGTGTAGTGATAGCTCAGCCTGTAATCCCGCGCCTTTGGGAGGCTGAGGTGAGTGAATTGCCTGAGCCCGCATGTTCGAGACCCGCCTGAGCAGTGAGACCTCATCTCTACAATAAATCAAAAAATCAGCCGGGCGTGGTAGCGTGTGCCTGTAGTTCCAGCTACTCGAAAGGCTGAGGTGGAAGGATTGCCGGAGCCCAGCAGGTCGAGGCTGCGGTGGCCAGGACCGGCCATGGCACTCCAGTCTGGGCGACAGAGTGAGACTCCAACTCAAAAAAAAAAAAAAAAAGTGTGGTGATCTACTGAGTCTCTGTTATTCAGTTCTGTTGGGCAATGATAGCCCCATTCTGTACACCTTTAAACTCATCAAGGAATATCAAGACAGCAGCTGCTCCATTTAAAATGCTCAGAAATATCCCTACCAGTTAAAAAAAAAAAAAAAAACAAAAAAAACAAATTCAAATACCTATTTAGCCTTTCACTGATATTTCAAAACAACAATTTATTCAATTAAAAGGAAATATTTAAAAGCATATTTTTTTTGTAGTATCTTAGCAACAGGTGATTGAACTCATGCCTGGAACAAAGAGTTGAGAGTTTTGCCAAAAGGATCACATACTAGTGATATCCTCCTTTTAACAAATGGAATAAATCTAATATTGTTTTGGACAAGTTGTACTGGATTGCATCATAACATGAAGTCCTGACAACAGAGTCACAATAAGGGTAGGACACACAAAAAGTGAAAGTTGAATCCTATAGATCTTTATAGCTTTTGCACATTCTGAGAAGCTCCTTAATGCCTCAGCTTCAATTCAGGTACCTAAAGTGACAGTGATCAGGAGAGTTTACTTTCATGGTTTCTGGCCACCCAGAATTTAATTGTCTAACTGGAAACTCCAAGAAGAGAATCTTGTCCCTGCTCTTCATAGCCTATGCAAAGATGAAGGTTCACAGAGAATTTGAATCAGTAATTCTTTTTAAATTTTAAAAATTATTTTATAGGTTTAAGCTAAAAAAACTTCTGTATAGCAAGAGAAATGATCAAGAGTATACAGATAACTGACAGAATGGGAAAGAATATTTGAAAACTATGCATTCAACAAAAGACTAATATCTAGAATCTACTAAGAACTCAAACAATTCAACAAGAAAAAAAAAAAAACCCATTAAAAGGACAAAAGACATGAACACAGTTTTCCAAAGATTCAGTGACTCTTAGCCCATTTGAGAATTTGACATAAGCCTCATTGTAGAAAACTGTACCTCTGAAATGCCCATGAAAAATGTTTATATGATTTCTGAGGGTTTACATAACAGGGTAAATCCAACTTTGAATCTTGGAATTCTCCATCATGTCCTGATTATAAATGTCTCTGTTCCTTTTTGTCAATCTAGGTGGAACTAGAAAGATGCATGGTGACTGAGGTGCCCTGTTCTGAGGTTCCATGCCAGTATCACACTACAACTTGTGCATTCATATAGGCAAAAAGTGGATTGAGAGTGTTGGGACGTAAAATCCTGTTTATGTTCATTAAAGTGAAGCTTTTCTTTCTTTCTTTCTTTCTTTCTTTCTTTCTTTCTTTCTTTCTTTCTTTCTTTCTTTCTTTCTTTCTTTCTTTCTTTCTTTTTCTTTCTTTGTTTCTATCCTTCTTTCTTTCTTGAGTTGGAGTCTCACTCTGTCGCCCAGGCTGGAGTGCAGTGCAGCCTCGACCCACTGGGTTCAGATGATCCTTCCACTTTAGCCTTCCAAGTATCTGTAACTACAGGCATGTACCACCATGCCCAGCTAATTTTTTGATTTATTGTAGAGACAAGATCTCACCATGTTGCCCAGGTTGGTCTCGAACTCCTGGGCTAAGGGAATCCTCTCGCCTCTGCCTCCCAAAGTGCTGGGATTACAATCGTGAACCACCGTGCCCAGAAAGTCTTCTCTTTTTTAAAGAGAAAGTTGCCCTTGGATATTTATATACCTACTGGTAGCTACACTATTAGGTACTAAAGAAACCTCCTCTTAAAAACTATGATTAAAACAATCTTTAATATAATCTAAAAAATGTCTTCAGTCAAGACCAATTGTTCAGCTACATTTCCAAAAAGTCCAAAGTATCTAATAACAACTTAATACATTGCTGCAATAATGAGATTATATATGTGAAATATCTAATATAGCATGGTAACATATCAGAGACCAGCACATAGTAGTAATTATTATTATAATTATTGGATAGTAATTATAATCTTATACTATGATGTAATTGCTAGCAGCATCTCTGACTCAACTTAGGTGAAGCCAAAAGAGACCACTTATTGAAATGGTGAGCTGTTTAAAATACTTTTCCAGGTCTGTTGAAATTTCTCTACAGTAACAAAAATCTAGCTCCCTTTTATTTTTATAGTCAGTCATTCAGCAAATATTTACTATTTTTGAAGTTCTAATTTATGCCAGGCTCTGTGCTAGGTGCCAGATATTAAAAAATAAATAAATTATGGTCTCTGCCTTCAAGAGAAATGTAATCCAGAAGGTGAAAGAGATAAATAGATAGACATTTATAATTGTGGGGTAAGTGTGAGAGAGATATGTACATGATATGTGGACAAAAAGGAGGTCAATCTGAGTTAGCAAGTTAGCCCAGTCACCTCAAAAACAGAGATTGAGGCTAAGAGAACCTCAGAAAACCAGGGCAAGTGTAAGAAGTGACTTCAGGGGAGGAACAAATGTGAAGATGAGATGTTTCACTACCAATCCGGCTGCTTTTTCATGATTATTCTTTTTCTGACATCATCTTGAGAGAAAATACGAACTACCTGTTTGAATAAGAATGAATGGGTTAAAGAAAGATGTTTCCACTGACTTTTTTCTGTCCTCTGTCTCCTACAAAATTAATCAATTCATGGCTTTCTTGAATCACAACCCCCTGGGTCCAGTCAACCTATCTCTGTCATTTGGCATCAGGCACACACTCCTTAAGTTGTAGAGGAGACCAGCAGTGGCAGCAAACTGACACCACAACTATGAAACTTAGCTTGGGCTCTTCTTCAGCCTTTTTAGTTTAGAAAGAACAAATAGCCAAAACTCAGAGAGAAAGCTAGACATAGCTGCATAGATCTGGAATAGTACAGGAGCTGCATCTAAGACAAAAAGGAAAGAAAAGCCCTCTTAGAGATCCTCAGAAGATGCTAGGCCTTATGATTTGAAAAAGGACAGAGCATTTCCTAGAAGGAAACATCATGCCTTAATAAAGGTTGAGACTAAAAAGACTTGACCAAAAGCACTGAGTGTAGAATATTTGATTCTGAGAGGGAAGGATGCTTTTAACTGGAGAGGACAGATTGCCCTTTCCAGAGATTGCACCTGTAATAGAAAGGACAGGAGAGACCAGGGCACCCAGAGACATTTTCTACTGCAGAGGCACCTCTGCATTTAAAGTACATCCTTTCCCTCTGGGAATGCAGAGAACCCTCTCACCCTTTCTGTTCCACCCATTTAGTCTTACATGCATGCATCCACTCTTCCAGCATCTATTCAATTTTCCCACCATGTGCCCTCACATGAGCATCTAAGGCACAGAGTGAGGGTCATCTTTGAAGTACTCACATTTAGAGAAAGCCACAGACACACAAACAATGCCTGATGGTCAACAAGCCAGAAGAAATGTATAACAATGTGGGCAAGGAAGAAAGACAGATGATTCTTCTGAAGGGGTAAGAAAACACTCACTGCATCATAAAGGAAGAACCCTGTAATTTGTGCCTTGGGAAAAAAAGTCGAGTTTTTCTTGCAGGGAAGATGGATCAATATATCCCCATCCCTGAGGCAGCATGTGGAAAGAACAACTGGGAAAACCACTCTCTGTGCAAGGACTTTGGTCTTGGGGGAGGTGGTGGCAGTTAAAGTGACTAGAGCGTGGGTCTCACTCCAAGTCAGAAAGCAAACTAGTGGCAGACCCAGGAAGGTCATCCAGAGCACCTCATTCCCACCAGACTACTCTTTCTACAAACTGACATGCTTTCCTCCCACACCAATCAAATATAATTTCCAAAGCACTCCATATTTTTAAGGCCAGGATTAGTGGTGCTACCCAAAAGGAAGGGACAGAGGCTTTGCTTTTAGAAGATCATCCTTCATGAATCCACACTCAGACAGCCATCTGTTGGAGAACTCTTTCCCACCCCAGCTCACCTTGGGGTCAGCCCACCAGAAATGTGCTTAGAGTCACAGCATAGCCGGCAGCAGATAACACCTCCCTTTGTCTTTGATCTGTAGGCATGGGGATTGTCAGACTGTACATTTCCACAAGTGATGAAAACACTAACAATACCTCAACCCCAAACCTTAACCCTGAACCACGAGGTTGATAATGTTCTCCAGAGCAAGCAAGGGCGCAGTCTGGAGCCTGAGCACCGCTGTTTGGAAAAAAACCTTAAGTGCAATCTGTCTGGTTTTTGGCATGCAGGCTGCACTGGCAGTACGGAGGATTTGCTCCTTTGCAGGCAGATGCCACATTTAAATGAAAGTTGTGTTACACACAGGATCTGAGAAAACTTGAGAATGTTTGCTATTAAACTAGGCCTGACTGGCCCAGCCCAGGAATGGAGACAATCTGCCTCTAAGTTGGGAAAGAAACTTGGAAGGATGTCTCTAGGCCTTGGCACAACACAGGCTTTCTGGGCCTTGGTGACATGTAGGTGCTTTGTAATGTAGCACAATTGTTATGCTGTTTAAATATGTATGTGCTGGGTACCGAAAGCTAATATCTGGAACAATAAGGTAATCCTATATGCTTTTCAATGGAAAACACGAGCAGAGGCTACTTGCTGCCAGAGTTCTGCCATTCTTGCTTAATTCTGTCTTTCAGTTATGTGATATCTTTGAAGGCACACTTGGTTAAAATTGCATAGAGAAAATGAGCCGCAAACAATATCCACTCTGCTTTTGAGGACCAGGAGGCGAATTAAGCATAGTTTCATTTGGAACGCAAAAAAAAAAAAAACAAAAACCAATAACAACAACAAAAAAACACAACCAGGGAGAAGTTGTAGTGCTCTTGGGAAAGCATAGTTCCCTGATGTCTATTCCCCTGATGTGAGAAGTAGGAAAGAGATGACAGTGGAGAGGAGAGCTGGACTTTTCCAAATATTCTGAAAAGTACTTCATAGGAGGGAGAGACCAAAACTCTTTGGCATCTTAGGGGCAGAAGTTTCTCTTGGCCTACAAGCACAGTTTTCTGGGGCCACAATTTTTGAAAACATATTTCAATGAATATTGAAAAAATAGCTAAATAAAAAATGAAATCTGTAGGGGTGGGACTACAGGGAGACTGGATGGTGAATCTGAAGACAAGTAGATGCCCAGGAGAGTTCTGAAGACAGGAGGCTTGCTCATTACCAAGTATTGCCATGTGATAGACTCCAAGTCCACCCAGGCTCTAGCAGAAAATGCCTACTTGTTTACAAGTTCTCTGTTCTTTTATGCTTTCTGCGGCTCAGAGGGACAGCATGGATTAGTAAATAGAGCCCAGACGTTGAACTTGGGAAACCTCAGTTTTATATTCTGGCCCAGTGTGTACATCAGGATAAATTATTTATCTTCCCTAACTTTCAGGCTTTTTATGTGTAAAATGAAAATAGTAATATTGAGCTTATAGGGTTGTTTAAGAAATCAAAATCACTTACATAAAATTGCCAAGCATAATATCTGATATAAACTGATGACAATAAAGAGGCAGCTGTGTCAAGATACATAATGGCTCCTAAAGAAGTAACACTCTAAAACAATGCAAGACAAAACCCTATCAGGAATCTAGCAAACAGAATTCCATTGGCTTTTTTTCTCACCCTCCAAATCTGCACTCCTGGTCAACTGTGCTCTCCTCTTGGTCTGCTTGGAACATGATTCATCCCAAGTGGCCATATCAGGATATGCTTGGCTCAGGTTAGTTCTTCAAGTCTCACCTGCTACACCAATTCCTAGGAGAAGCCCTCACTAATTTTCTAGACAGAATGTTTTGTAACTATCTTCCATGCTCCTAACAACATAGAATGTGTCGTACTTTATTATGATTTCATGTAACCTTGACCGTTTCCTCTAACAGGCCAGGAACTTGCTGAGACTTATGTCTTATTTACCTCTGTATTCAGGACCCCATTGTGGCTAATTTAGAGTGATATGAAGCAAGCATTTCAAATATAAATGATAAATGAACGAATAGATGAATAAATGAATAGTATTAAATAACCATCTCCCAGCTAAAAGTTCAATCATTTCTCAGTCATGAATAGGCTTCCTACTCCCACATAAGAAAACAGCAAAAACAGCAAGTCCCATTCTGTTAGCTAGACTTTAGCATGATCATGATGAATTAACAATCAATGGAGATGACACTTGCTATTGGGATATCTATAAAAGTTAAATTAACTGGAATTCAGGTGAATGTTATGCTTCAGCAATGGAATCTTGCATCCTTTAGTTCGTTATAGGAGCAAAAAGTAATCTCAGCAAAGTTAATTAGTACCTGAAACTTATCTGACCTGGTTCAACAAATGTTTGTCAAATTTCTCAGGATCTCTGCAACTGAAATCATATGTCATGATGGTTAAAATAATTGTACTCTAGAGTCTATCATACTCTGTGATCACAGAAACAAAGAACTGAGTACCACATGTTCTAACTCATAAGTGGACCCTAAAAATCTAGCATACTACTACAAGAAAGGGATTGGCAGTAGTGAGACACCGCTGGGGGATGGCGGGCACATAACATCAATAAGCGTGCCTGATCTTAATCCAGGTGAAGTGAGGCCCAATGGGAGGCTCAAACTTCACCTGTGAAACCACTTATGCATCCAATCCTGACTTGTACCCTACATCCTTAAAATTACAATAATAATAATAATTGTACTCTAAGGATGGGCCTAACACAGTCTTAATTAAATATATTTCTTAAAGAACACTTACTAAGACTGTATAATTAATAAATATTTTAGATATGTTAATTTTAAGATAACTGATGAAATTTAATATTTTCCCACAAAGATTAATTAAAATTTTAATTTCTAAAAATTTTCTGATTTTTACTGCATTGTCACTTAAAACAAATAAAACTGAGTCAGGATGTCAGTCAATTAAATACATGTATTGCACTAAAGCTTAAATTGTCATCCATCTTAGGAAAAGGATACTATATTATATTAGCAATCAGTGATTGATTAATCATTTATTCTTTTAAAGTGTAACCACTTGATAAGCTTGTCACTGGTTCCTAGGGAGAGCTGGGCTTTCTTTCATCATAGGACCCATAATATGTCAGACATAAATTCCATTATAATTATAATTAGTACTAATGCCTTCCAAATTATGTTTAATGGAAAGGCCACTATCTTAACTTCAAATACTTTCTTTCATAAAAGTTTTAAATGAATTTCAATAAAGAAATGTATAGTTAAATTAATGTTGAAGAAACAATATTAAGTAAATCAAAAGACTATAGGAGGGGAAAAAAAAGACAGGATACTATGCTTATTTTTCTAGGTGGGTTACATTTTTTACTCGAGTTCTACCAGTCTTGGTTATTAAGTGATTTAGGGGGGTGGTGAAGAAAGAAAGAAAGGAAAGATAGGACTTCATGTTGGCCAAGCACTTAGTATGCTCCAGATACCTTGCAAGATGCTTT
>NW_007249261.1:14640-26448 GCF_000164805.1 Carlito syrichta | reverse complement strand
CACTCCAGTCTGGGCATCAGAGTGAGACTCCAACTCAACCCCCCCCCCCCAAAAAAAACACTGGCCAAATAATAACTTCAGGATTCCTTGTATGTATTCAGGTAGAAACAGTTCAGGGAAGGTGTTTTACTTCAGTTCTTGTTCTCACTTCTCCAACTGTCACTTAGGGTAACCTAGGTAGGTATAATGGGTTAGCTTTTTAAAAATGCATAATAATTGTGTTCAGAAATAGCTGAAGGCCGTTGCTTAAAAGCATGACAGAAAAGCCTGGACCAACAGTCTTCTTCAAAACCTTAGCTCTTGACAGCCCATTCCCGTAAGTGATTCATTCTTCTGGGTAAGAAGAGTTGCTGGCAAGAGGTCCACATTCCCATAGTATGGATGGGTAGGGACCTTATCTGGATTAGTGTTAAGTGATGGAGAGATCAAGTCTACCTCTGGTACTGAGAGTCCTGCTCTAATGTTTCTGTAATCTGGGTTCCCCGATGCATTTCTTCTCACATATTCTGAAAACATCAATGAATGTATAAAAATAGGAGGGACAAATAAAGACAATAACTGAGCCAACATCCTGGCAGCAAAACTATGGTGCTTTTAAACTTGAAAACAGTAGGTTGTAAAATGGCCAGACTGTAAAATGACCTTGAGATTTAGAATTAAAAGCCCCAGGTTTGAAGCCTGAGAAATTATACATGAATCAAAGACAGACAAAGGACCCACTGCCTGCACACTTCACACACACACACACACACACACACACACACACACACACACACACATCTTTTTATGTGATAAAGTTCATTTTGATCATTTATTTAGAAATGAGAGCACACTGAATGATTGACTAGTTGTATGACTTTGGACAAGCCACTTCTCCAATCTGGGCCTTAGTTTCCTCATCTATAAAGAGGAAGTTTAGACTAGGCCAGTGGTTATCAAAATGGGAACTTGTTAGAAATATACATTCTGTGGCCTCATCCTCATACCTCTGCGTTAGGTCCTCTACAGGGGTTCCCATGAAGCTCTAGAAGACTCAATGTCCAATAATAAGTGCAACCCTTTCCTATTGGGCTTGTAAATTATTGTAGTATTAATACTTTCTTTTGGGCAACATTCATTAATTTAGCATCACTGTGTGTTCAGTGAGGACATCTTTTGGTATGATGTGGAGTCTCAAAATCTGTCCTGTCCTGAAAAGTTCACTATTTATTTGGAAAAGAAAGGCAAGTCAAGAAGAAAAAAAAATCAAGTCTGGAATTAAGTGCAGAGTTTGCAGGACACAGAGGAGGGAAATTTAAACTAGAATGAAGGATTTTTTAAAAACTCAGGTTGGAGAGGAAGAGGAAAAGAATAATGTGAATTATAACTAGAAGGTTTTCTGGGAGAGGAGACCGTTAAAAATCTTCAAATCAAATCCAATGAGAAAAGTATGAGTTGTTCTATTTTACTTTACTGAAGACTATAGCAGAATGTCTAACTTCACACAACTATGGACATTCAAATGCAGGTGTCTAGAGTTAGAAACTCCTATTTTATTTGATTCTGTGTCTCTGCAGTTCTCGGTAATAAAGTGATTGTTAGGGGACAATGGAGTACTCCCACCACACCACCACCACCACCAAGGAATAAAGTTAAATTCCTGCCGATCTAGAAGGGGGAAGGGAGATTCGGTAGCCAATGAGACAGCAGTGGCAGGGAGCTGAGGCCCAGGCAGTCACCAGTGAGCCTATTAAATGTATCAGATGTCATCGGTACCTCCTTTATCCTTCTCACTTTGGACCTCACAGGCTGATAAGAAGGGGAAAGCGTTATAACCCAGAAGTAAAACTGTTGCATGATTATAACCCTGACAGCCTTACTCTAATGAGCTTCCCTGCAGATAGGGAGAGGGGAGAGTGCTTTGATCTCCAGAAGCAGGAGGCTGAAAGGACCACTGTTTGGAGCAAAGCTGTCTGATGGGGTCCAGTCTTGCAGTAATCAAAGTCACAAGCTACCATCTGAGCCATTTGTGAACCGAAGATAAGATTAGCTGCTCATTTGATATATCAACCACCACCATCAGTGGGGGCTAATTGTATCTGAAATATGACCAGGGAAGTGTCAGCTCCTGGAGACAAGTATTTCCTTTATCCTGTGTTTAAAGCTGTGACATTTTTGTTTGAAAACTTGAGCAAAACATAACATGTTCAGCATTTTTCTTATTTTTTCCCTCAGCCATAAGAAATGAGGAAATGTGGGGTTCTGTGAATGGAATGAACCTGCACTTAAGTTTTTTACAAAGATTACATACTATAGTATGAGAGAATAGGTACTTCTTGGGTGGAAGACTGTAGGTTGAGGAATAATTGCACCATGGAATTACTTCATAGGTTCATAGTTAAAAAAGAAAAGTGCCCAGGCTTTGGAAAACATTGTCCAGGAAGACTTGCTTTGAAATTCTAGAGTGTTGTGTGCTGTATGAAAAGAAAGGATGATTGGTCATTTGGAATCTGAGGGCACTTATAAGGATTGCATTTTGCCTCAGAAGCTAGTGCAACTGGCAGCTTTACTTTCTTAGAATCTATTCCATGTCTGTAGAACTTGAGCTCACAATGAATCATGGAGGCAATGTGGACAGCCCCTTTTCTCTGGCAGAGGAAGAAAACCCACTGTTCAATTCCATGTCCACAGAAGTTGACTCTTACTCCTTAAGAGATTCTCCATTCTTTTGTATTCTCCAGACACAGTGTGGTATAAGAGCCAGAAAATTTGGTTTCTTGTCCTCTGGGAATGGTCACACATGATTTTCAATCCGTTTTAGCCTTTCTCTCTCTTTCTTTTCTTTTTTCTTTTTTTTTTTTATGAAGGAGGGAATACAAATTCTCCACTCCCACTTGACCCTGCTGCATCTTGGGCTTCTCTATTTCCAGCCTCATCCACTATAACTCCTAAATTGTTAGGTTGGCCCAGTGTCCAGGCGGCGAGTAAAAGCTGCCTGAAAATGGCAAGGTATGACTAGAGGCACCTCATTAAGGCTCCAAAAATACAAAGACCCAGAATAACCCTGTGAAGTTGAGGTAAGAAAAGGAGGCAGGGATCATGAACAGCAACATGCCAAGTCTCCCACCTGCGTAAAGACTAGGGGAAAACCCTGTTATTTCCTTAAAAACTCTCACTATGATGACCTCAACACAGGCAAAAGTGCTCTGAGATCAAGGGAAAGATGGGGAAACCACCTTCCTTGACTTTTGCCTGCTTCTCAGGTGGAGCTGATACCCTCCCCTGCTAGCAACTGACTGCTCAAGTGTAGAAGCTATTTTTACATTGTTGAAGATGGTGACCCCAGTGACAATACCCTGGCAGAACCTCCCCAGGTACAACCTTCAGAACTATGGAACAATATGGGTGAAAGGCCTTTATAGATAATAGCAGCTTCTAAACAAACCAGGTGCTGTGGGAAACATATTTCATTTGTAACACATTTAATCCTCACCAATAACCTCAGGGGATTACAGTTATTTCTCCTTTCAAAGATGAGGAAACTACGGCCAAAAAGGTAATCAAAATGCTTCAGAAATACAGCTAGTAAGTGGCCTCGCTGGTATGTGAAAACAGAGTATTTGGCTAATGGCAGAATCCTCACTTTTTATTTAATACTATACTATAGATCACTTGGACCATTGTTCTAACTTTAAAAAGAAAAGTATTTTTCAGCAAAAGATTTGGCTAACCCTCTTCAATAAGCCAATTTCTACCAGGACAACCCTAAATTTCCTTCTTAGTACCAACTTTAAAAAATACCAATCTAAGCCGGGCTCAGTGGCTCAGCCTGTAATCCCGCGCCTTTGGGAGGCTGAGGTGAGTGGATTGCCTGAGCCCACGGGTTCGAGACCCTCCTGGGCAGGCGAGACTTCATCTCTACAATAAATCAAAAAATTAGCCAGGCGTGGTAGCGCGCGTCTGTAATTCCGGCTACTTGGAAGGCTGAGGTGGAAGGATCGCCAGAGCCCAGCAGGTAGAGGCTGCAGTGGCCGGGAGCATCCACTGCACTCCAGTCTGGGCAACAGAGTGAGACTCCAACTCAAAAAAATAAATAAATAAAATAAAATAAAATAAAATAAAATACCAATCTAGTTGAACTTAGTAAGAACACAGCTAGGAGATACTGTGAAACAGAGATGTTTAGTCACTTTTTCCAAGTCCCATAATCACTTAATGGGACAGCTGAAGTGAGACTGCAGGATTCTTTATTCCTAGACCATTTCCTTGTTTGCTCTGTATTTTCTGCAAAACACAAAATGTCTACATCACAACTGATGCACACTGGAATATGCCAACAGAGGGTGCCAGGAGAAGGCCTTTCTATATCTAAGAAGACCACACAAAATATAGAGAACCAAGTGTAAGTTTTCAGTCATGAATAATGAATTATGAGATTTCTTTCTGAAACACTGTGATTCATATTTACACATTCCTCAAGGACCCTATATGGCTTAGGATTGTAATATCTGACCCAATTATTAACTCTACATATTAAACTCAAGTTTTAAGTCTCCTAATGCTTTTCTAGGTCCTGCTTGGACCTTAGCAAATGATCTTTGGAATCAGGCAGACATTGTAGAAACAGCAAGTGAGAATGCATGGGTGCCAAACTCTGCTCTCAGGTCTCAGGGATTGAGATGGGCAGAAAATGCTCTGAGATCAGGGGACAGATGGGTCCTTCACTGCCGGATTAAGGGTGAGAGAAAAGAGAGTATCCACGGACTATTCTAGGAGCTGCTGGAGGCCTTCTGCCTAACAACGATGACTCTACCTGTGGCATTTTTAGATTGCTCCAAGCAATCTGGCCATTTTTTCCTTGATCTCATGCAGACTTTCTCAGTTCTCAACTCTCCTAGCAGTTTAAGCACTGGTTTGGGAGAAGTATCACTGACTATTTATAGCATTTAAATTAACTGAAGCATGATTTCATTCATTTTAACAAAAGTACTTGCTGCAGAGACTCCATGTTGTGGGCTCAGGGAAGAACGTGGGGCCGGTCTCTGGACATCACAGAAGAACACTCTGGAGGTCAGGCTCTCCAAGGAATTAAATTGCACTACAAATAGTAAAGAGGTATAATTACAACATTGTCTTGCAAGTAAGGAGGTCTGGATTCTAATCCTAGCTCAGTCAGCTATCACTTTGAGAAAGTCCTTTTTAAATTATTTGGAGCTCATTTTCTACATTTTAAAAATGAGGTGATCCTTTAACTTTTAAACCCGTATGGCTCTAAGTTTTGCACGTTGTCTTCAGAGAGCATTCTGAAAGAAGCTGATTAAACATAGGCACTAAAGGATAAGAACAGAGGGGCATTTTACAAAATACATCTCTTCAAACATGTCAAGGTCATGGATGACAAGAAAGGACTAAGAAACTGGTATGGATTGGAGGAAACAAAGAAGATATGATGTTTAAATGCAATATGGAATCCTGATTGGATCCTGGAACAGAAATGGAGTATTGGTGAAAAACTACATGTCTTAGTCTATTTGGCCTGCCATAATAAAATACCATAGATTGGGACGATTTATAAATAGCATAAATTGGTTACTTATAGTTCTCAAGGCTGGGAAGGTCAAGATAAAGGTACTATCAGATTTGGTGGTGGTGAGGGCTTGATCCTCACAGATGGTACCTCTATGAGGTTCTCACATCATGGAAGGATAAAAGGGCTAGGTAGCTCCATCCAGCCCTTTTTGTAAGGGCATTAATCCCATTTATGAGGGCAGAGACCTCATGGTCTAGTCATTTCCTAAAGGCCCCACCTCCAAATACTATCAGCTTGAGGTTAGGTTTAACACATGAATGTGAGGGGGGAAACACATAAATTCAGACTGTAGCATTGGGTAAAGTCAATATGCCTATATATAGTTGGTAGCATTGTGTCAGTGTTAATGTATATGTTTTGATATCGTGGCTACACAATCTTTATTATATGTGAATATCAGAGGAAGCTGGGTGTTTGGGAGCATTATGCAGAATCTTTGCACTCTTCTTAAAATAAAAACTTTTTCCAAATAAATGAGTATATGTTTTCTCAGAAAGTGGAAATGTAAATTTTTCAAGGCCAGGGGCCTTTTTTCCCCTCTTTCAGCGTGTTTCTTAAGACCTTGCATAGAGTTCTTGCAGTAAACTCTCAAGGAATTTTTATGAGAATTAAATTGACCAAAAATAATTCACAGCCAAATTTTAACCTGGACAAAGCAACATGCAAACTTGACTTTGTTATAGCAGCTAATAATACAATTGCAGCACTTTTACAACTAACACACACACACACACACACACACACACACACACACACACACACACACACACAAAACTAGTCCAGGAAAACACCACCTTGACACCAAGAAAAATAAATATCTCCGTATTCGAGTCAGATAGCCAGACTGATTGAGGGAAACAAAAAGAAAAAAGAAAGAAAAAATAACAAAATAAAAGATCAAGTGACTTTTTCTAAAAAACCTAGCATCATTGCTATTTGGTCTGAGCCAGAAGCTCTAGATAACAGTAATCACTAAAGAAAAAATAATAATAAGAGAACAAAAAACCCTTGGATCTTTCAATTTGTTTTTCATAATAAATGAACTGCCTCCACCAACATGCTGCATTGAAGAGTTAATTAAACAGTTTCCCCTGACTGATGCTGAGATGTTAGGAGCCCCCGACAGGTTGCTGAACAAATGCAGCAATAAAGGTGTGGGCTGTTTGGCTTGATTGAAGAGCTGGAGTTTTTCACCCCTTAGTCTCCAAGCCATCTGGAAGTGAGTTTGTGGAATGTGGGATGGCAGCCTGTCTGCCCCTATCTGCTGATAAGATTCTCAGCCTCAAACACGTGTACTAGAAAGGCAGTGAGCAAATATTTTAGATCTCAACTTGCTGATCCTCCCTCTAAGTTCATGATGTGCACAGAAGGAAGAAAAGTCATCTCACATGTTTTTCTCTCTCCATACCCAGGGCTTTTGGCATCAAAATGAACAAAGACTAAAAAATTTTTCTGAAGGAAAACTGTGTTTTGGTTTCAACTCATGAGTTTCACAGACCTTCTCTGAGTCTTCAAAAACTTTAGACTACAAAGGCAAGACTTCTGAGAGTTGCCCTGGGATGACACTACCATGCAAAAGAGGGTTTAGCTGAACAAATAATTTGAGACTAAGGAACAGTGTCTATATTTACAACTGCTGACCAAGCTGAATCCTAAAACAAAATATCTAAGGATGGCTTGCAGGTTACAACTTCACTGACAGAGAATTCAGGTATCTAACATCAGAACGGCCTGGCTGCTGGGAACGAAAAAAAAAATGGAATGGGAAACTGCTGGCGGGGATGGGGCACACCTCATTAACAAGGGTACCTGCATAATGAACATTTGTTTACCTAACCCTGAATTGTACCCCCACATATTTAAAATAAGAAATTAAGTCTAAATGCAAAAGAATATGTGTGGTTTGTCTATCTGTTGTGATAGGTATGTGTATGATATATATGAAGTATAAGACTGTGTGTGTGCAAATGTAAAGTTAAATTTAGCTTAAACATCCTAAGGAAAAAATAATGATTAGAATAAGACTAGTAACATCTTGGGTGAGATATATATATATACATCCACACACTGAAGTGAAGAAATACTGGAGTTCAAAAACACCTTCAGAATTCTGTCACAATCATTCATCCATTCCCCTAATTTTGAGCTCTGAGTAAGCTTCAGGCATCTAGTAGACCATGAGAATATAGGTGATGGTATGGTTAAACCTTGCTCTCAAGGAGTGCACAATCTAGATGGATAGCCAGAATAACCCAACAATTATAGGACAGAGTGATAAGGACCATGATAAAAGGAAGCTCAGATTGCTTAGTGAGGCCAGACGTCAAGTGGCAGTGATCAGGGGAAATATCTAAAGTGTGGCTTGTTTTTCAAAAACAGAAGATGTTTCTCCCTCTCTAGGTTCACCCCACCTCAGACTGATCTTTAAACTCAAATAGGAAACTTTGAATATTTGTAAAGTTGGAAAAATACAATGCCAAACTTGATCAAAATATTTCTCAACTCTCAAAAATCTCAAGTTTATGCTGTTTGAATGACAAACAAAATTATTCTTTAAAACAGAAAATCATTACATAATTTTATTTACTCACTCAAATATGTTTTAAAGTATATACAGTTGGCCTTCTGTACCAATGGGTTCCACATTCATAGATTCAACCAACCTCAAATGAAAGACTATGCAAAAGAAGGGGTAGTTATGTCTGTATCAAACATGTACAGACTTTTTTCTCATTATTATTTCCTACAGCATACAGCATAACAACTATTTGTACAGCATGTACATTGCATTAGGTATTATAAGTAACCTAGAGATTATTTAAATTATATGGGAGGATGTATGTAGGTTACATGGAAATATTCTACCATTTAAAATAAGAAACCTTAGTATCTATGAATATTGGGTATTGACAGGAGGTCCTAAAACCAATACCTTGCAGATACAAGGGATAACTGTATTCTCTGCTAAGTGCCAGTGACCACAATGCTAAAGAACACTGCTTCTTTGATCTTAACTCTTTATAACGTGCCCACTTTGGTCTTAAAGTTTGTAAAACTTAATTAGTTTCATAGAATAAAAGTGATTCTATTCCCACTTCTTGACCAAAAAAAGCAAAGTAATTATTCCTGTCTACACAATCCTAGTAGAGTCAAAGAGATTGTCTAAGAGCATTATAACCAATTTCGAAGTAACACAATGATAATGATCATATGTTGGTCAAAATAATCTCACAAACATTTTAACGCTGGCCAAATCAAACCAATGAAGTTCTCTTTACATAGCTATGATTATAATGTAATGCTTTACTAAACAAATAAACACGCAAACATGGCAGACACGAAAGATCAACTTTGATAAGCTTATGTTGAAATAAATGGTTTCTTTTAAAATACTACAGCTCTTTAAGGGTCACATGTCTGTACTCTCACACAATAACCCAATTAAATTTTTCCTCCAAGTTTATAAATTTTTATTTGTATTACACTCTCAAAAATACCCTCAAAAATCCCAAAAATAGATATTCTAAAATCTGTCACTCTTCAAATACAAACTCTCCTGATTTTTCCTCCTGTACTCCTAGATTTAGTTTCTCTGCCTTAGTGAAGAAAAGACTTCTACTTCCAGAGGTCAAACATTATCTTGATTTAGCAGGTTGGGCCCCTGAATCACTCCTATGCTCAGTAGCAAAGAATGTAGGCAGGGAAGGATTAATTACCAAAGCCAGTAATCCTGACTCCAAAAATATGGGGAAGTCCAAAAAAAATCTTGAAAGTGATTTGCAACGTTCTGTTCAAATCAGTCTCATGAGTAATGTCACTTTGACACCTCTTACCCGTGTAAACATAATTATCAGAGACACATCAGCTATTCTTTCTGAACCTTCTCCTTTTCACCCTGAGGCTCAATTTTCCCTCCTCTGAAAGAAGATCAACATAGTTTTACTAATAGCTTCTTCCTCAGTCTTCCTAGTGAAACAAATACCCTCAAAGTGTAAAAACGCCAGTAGCTTGTTTTATAAGTTGTTTGTACTCCCACAGGCCTGGGCAAAAAATTAATTATGTATTTTGGTCTCAAGCCCAGGGGACATAGACAGTCTTGGCAAAATCTCATAAGCAATATCCAACCCTGCAATTTCTGTCAGTTAATATCAGTGAAATCTCAGTTTATTAGGCGGTAACCAGAGAGGAAATTCCTGGTTGACCATAAAAACTCCTAAACAGGTACCACTTTCTTTAATTTACTTTTATCTGGACTTAGATAAAAGTATATCACAAGAGCACATGTCTGCTGTATCACATGAAAAATTCTATGCGTGAAAATATAGCTAAAGTTAGTCATTGAACTTTAAAAAAAGCCATTACTATATATTTATATTATATATGTATCACACACACACACACACACACACACACACACACACACAAAAACTCTAACAGGTGACATGGTTTTGTATGTGCGAGAATTTGACATTGCCCAAGCAAGAAACTAAAGTTCATAATGCTAAAGGTATCTTAAAACATTGCCCATCAATAAAAGTTCAATAAAATCATTGAGAAAAAATAGAAAATAAAGAAAAACAGCTTCTCACAGTAAATGATATAAAAAAGTTTTATTTAAAATCTGGAGCCTTATTCCATGTGCTAGTGTCTAGGCATAAATGCAATTAAAACCCAAATAACTAAGAAAAAATATGTTAAAACAGCTGATATAGCAAGAAATGTAATTGCCAAGGGGTGCTAAAACCCTGAAGTTTATTACACACATGTACCCAATATGTGTCACATAGGGAAATTCTTTTTCCTTCACAACAAACCATCAGGGATTTAAAAAAATAATATTGTAACAAAGGAAGGACTTAATGAACTGCAGATTTGGAAACTTACATCTATATCCACTGTGTCCAGTGCAAGGTTTTGAAGGAGGCATATCCCAAGGCTTGACAGAAAGGAAGGCAAGTGCGACAGCCTTGTGCTTGTTCTGCAGTTTTCTAATAAATTATTCTACTACAAGTAATTTTTTTTTCTTTTTCTTTGAGTCAGTATCATGCACATCTAAGACTATATTTTCACCTTTCATTCTTCTGGGCAAGGCAAAGTAGAAAGGCCAGATTTGTTCTATAACCTCTCCAGATGAAGAAAACTCTCTACTTTAGACCTAGTATGGTGGCTTACACCTGTAATCCCAGAGCTTTGAGAAGCTGAGGTCGGAGGATTGCTTGAGGTCAAAAGTTCAAGACCAGCCTGAACAACATAATGAGACTCCATCTCAAAAAAAAAAAAGAAAAGAAAACTAGTCAGGCTGGTGTTACATGCTAGTTCTAGCTAAAAGAACTAGCCAAAAGAAAATCAGGGAGGCAGAATAGGCATGTGGTAGGTGCTTTAGGTGGCTTTACTTCTAAGCAATAAAGAACTTCTTCTCTAGGCTCAAGGCTCAGTGCTTCTAAACATAGGGAGCTGTATTACAAGGTCACCCAGAGCTAGGACCCTCATGAGGTATTCCTACATTTTCTAACACGTTCAGTGTCACCAAGAGAGACCCATTGCTCTTAGGATTGCTTTCAAACTCTTAGCCAGTCATTCAAAGCCTTTAGCTTTAAACACTGCATCCTCCTCCTCCCCCACAACTACTTCTATGCCTCTGCAGTTCTAAGTTGGTTTCCTCACTTTCTGCAGTACATGCTTGCATTTGTGTGCTCAATGTGCACCACGTGCCAGCACTGACCAAGGCACTGGAGACACAATGGTGAACAAGACAAGTCCTTGCTCTTAAGGTGTGTATATGAGGGGAGGGGCTCAGTGAAACACAATAAACACATAAACCTGTAAGCAAGTGAGTCATATTTAGCTGGCAACACGTGGTAGGAAGATGATTAAAATAAAGAGAGAATTTCCATGAGTCACAGAGGGAAGTTCTTTAAATAGAATAGTCAGATGGGCTTTATTGTGGAGGTGACTTATGAGAAAAAGCTATCCAAATGGAAGGAGTAGAAAATGCAAAGGTCCTGAGATAGGAATCAAGTTGGTGTTTTCTATTTTATTTCATTTTAATGATGTGGGGTACCATTTAGGATTATGTAGATAAGTGGTAAAGCATGTAAAATTTGGGCCTCCCTCCGGTCCCCCCTTCCCCTAGTTTGAGATCAGGTACTCTTATTGATTTTACGTGCCCTCCCCCCCACCGTATCCCACTACTTCCATTCTCTCTTTTTTTTTTTTTTTTTTTTTTGGGTTGGGGTCTC
>NW_007249261.1:7772-14462 GCF_000164805.1 Carlito syrichta | reverse complement strand
GCAATCCACTCACCTCAGCCTCCCAAAGCGCAGGATTACAGGCTGAGCCACTGAGACGGGCTCCATTCTCTTTCTTATAGTATTATGATTAAAGTTCAGGGTCCGTTTATGAGCGAGAACATGTGATACTTGGTTTTTTGTTTCTGTGAAAGATCACTGTATATTTTAGACTCTAAATCCATCCAAGTTGCTGTGAAGTCCATAATTTTGTCCTTATTTATGGCTGCATAATACTCCATCATGTATATGTACCATATTTTTTTTATCCAGTCCACTTCTGATGGGCAGCACGTTGGTTCCATGTTTTTGCTATTGTATACAGTGCTGCAACAAACATGCTTGTACAGGTGTCTTTTTCATAGAATGATTTGAGTTCCTCTTGGTATATTCCTAGAAGAGGAATTGCTGGGTTATATGGAAGGTCGATGTTTAGATCTTTTCAGAATAGCCATACTGTTTTCCACAGAGGTTGTACTAGTTTACACTCCCACCAACAGTGTAGAAGTGTTGCCTTTTCTCTACATTACACCAGCATCTGTTGTTTTGTGAGTTATTGATGATGTCCATCTCGACTGGAGTGAGGTGGTATCTTAGTGTGGTTTTTATTTTTATTTCTTTGATAATTAGGGAGGCTGAGCATTTTCTCATGTATCTGTTGGTTTGCTTGTGTGTCTACTTGTGAGAAGCACCTATATCTTTTGCCCACTTTTTAATGGGGCTGCTTGTTTTTTTTCCTTTCAGCATGTTTGAGTTCCATGTAGATCCTGAATGCTAGACCTTTGTCAGAAATACAGTTGGCAAATATTTTTTCCCATTCTGTGGGCTTTCTCTCTGCTCTCTTGATGTTTTCTTTTCCTTTGCAGAAGCTTGTCAGCTTGATGGGGTCCCACTTGTCTGTCTCATCTCTTATGGAATGGGCATTTGGTGTTTTGATCAGGAATTGGTTGTCTATTCCAATTTCTCTAAGAGTGTACAGAAATTCATATAGAAACATAAATGACCATGAATAACCAAAACAATCCTCAGCAAAAGAAACAAAGTGGGAGGTATCACACTTCCAGACTTTAAACTTTACTGTAAGGCTACTATAATCAAAACAGCCCAGTATTGGCACAAGAACAAGGATACAGACCAATGGAACAGGACGGAGATTCCAGAAGCAAAACCTCAATTTCTCAACCGACTCATCTTCAACAAAGCCTCCAGCAACAACCACTGAGGAGAGGAAAACCTGTTCAGTAAATGATTCTGGGAAAACTGGTTGACCACATGCAGAAGAATGAAGCAGGACCCCTACCTATCATCACACACAAAATCAACTCTAAATGGATCAAAGACCTAGATGTAAAATCTCAAACTATAAGAGTTTTAGAAAGTTGGTTTTTTCAAGGCACAGTAAGAATCCAAACTTGACTAAAGTAGAGTTAACAAAAAGATTCAGAATATGTTTGAAGCATGATGGTGGCAGACAGAATTCTAAGATTCTCACATCTTCTGAGAATTCTCACTTTCTCTGCTCAAGTACACATCCTGCTAATCTGAGAAACTACAAATATAAAGGCTTTTATTACCATGATTAGGCTATGCTTTATGGAACAGAAGACTTTAGCAATGGAGATGATCTGGGTGGGCCTGACCTAATCACATGAGCACCTTCAAGTGGATAATTTTTCTATTTTATGTTTTATTTTTGAGATAGGGCTTCACTTTGTCACCCATGCTGGAAAGCACTGGCACAACCACAGTTCACTGCAGCCTTGACCTCCTGAGCTCAAGTGATCCTCTTCCCTCAGCCTCCTGAATAGCTGAGACCACAGGCTCTCGCCAACATACCTGGCTAATTTTAAAAATATTTTTAGTAGAGACATGGTCTTGCTCTGTTGCCTTGGCTGGTCTCAAACACCTGGCTTCAAACAATCCTCCCACTTCAGCCTCCCAAAGTACTGGGAGTATTGGCCTAAGCCACCATGCCTATCCAAAAGTAAAATGTTTTCTTCAGCTGGTGGCAGAAGAGAAAGTCTACAATTCAGAGCACAAGAATGATTCAGTGCACCACTACTGCCCTGAAGATGGAGGAAGCCACATGGAAGCAATGTGAGAGGCCTTGAGGATCTGAGTACCCCTTGGCTGGCAGCCAGGAAGGAAACAAGGGCCTCAATCTAACAACATTCAGGAACAGAATTTTGTCAACAGTAAGAATGAGTTTGAAAGTGGATTTTTCTCCTGAGGAGAACTAAGTCCCAACAAGTTCTGGACTTCAGCCTCATGATGCCCTACAGAGAGTCTAGCCATGCTGTGCTGGACTTCTGACCTACAGAACTGTGAGCTAATAAATAGCTATTGTTCCAACCTACTAGGTTTGTGGTTCTATATTACAACCACAAGATAATACCATAATAAAGTTGGAGAGGCAGACAGGGGCCAGATGGTATGAAGCCTTATAAGACAAGATAAAATTCTGGATTTAATTTTCCCAGTAAAGAACTTATTAGAGAGTTTTAAACAGAGGTTGGCAAAGTAGCAAATGTACAACCAGGCCATGCTTTGAAAAGAACACCTAAGTCCTTGAAAGATACTAAGCAGAGGACAGGAAAAGTGGAGATTGGAGAGGTCAGGCAGGCATCCAGTAGACTAGGTGAAGGATGATGATGACAGTACCGAGGACTAGGGTTGTTTCAGGGATCTATTTAGAGGAAAAACTAACAGAGTTTCAAGATGGTTTAAATGTGTATATAAGGTGAGGGTGAGGGGAGGGCAGAAAACAGAATAACTCCAGGATTTTGGGTTGAGCTCTTGATCGAACATCTGTGCTATCAGTTGAGATAGGCAACAATGAGGAAGGAAGGGTCAGCGTGTGTCTGTGTTTGTGTGTGTTATGTGTGTGCAATCTGAGTTCTCATGGATACTTGGTGCTGTCTTCTCTTCATGCAGTTTTATTCAAGGTGTTCTTTCTTCTGGAGTGTCTTAATATTGACTCTTTAACTATTCCAAACACTCTCACTTCACCAACAAGCGGTTTAGAGTCATTTTCTCTAGAGTGTTTGTTTGTTTGTTTGTTTGTTTTCCAAGCCCCTAGCATTTCACCTTGATTACCAAGTAGTTAGTGTCTGACAATCACCAAAAATCAGAACATCATAGTTCATGAAGTGTTCATGACATCACTCAGGTGACCAACTGTCTTCTTTTGCTAGGTTTTAACACTGGAAGTCTCATGTTTTGGGAAACCCCTAAATATCCCAGGCAAGCAGAGATGGTCAGTCACCTTAGATATCTCTAGGACCTCTCTCCTTTTCTCCTAGTACCATATCACTTGTCCTTGGCTGCTCAGCTGAGTATAATCCTTTTGTGAGGTCTGGGGTGGTAATTATATTTACATGATTGAGATCAAGGCAATCTATTACAGCAGGTGCTCACTAGTGATTAGTAAATTTTGAAAATGATACTGTGCTACTTCTGAAATGAATCACTGACAGATGAGTGAGAGTCCTTTAGAAAATGACCTTATGTCAGGCTTGGTGTCTCAGCCTGTAACCCCAGCACTTTGGGAGGTCAAGGTGAGTGGATTGCCTGAGCCCACAGGTTTGAAACCAGCCCAGGCATCTTGGCGAGAACCTGTCTCTACAAAAAATAAAAAATTAGCCATGTGTGGTAGTGTGTGCCTGTAGTTCTGGCTACTTGGAAGACTGAGGTGGAAGGATTGCCTGGGTCCAGCGGGTCAATGCTGGGATGGCCGTTAGTGTCCCAAAGTGCTGGGGTTACAGGCTGAGACACCAAGCCTGACATAGGGTCACTGCACTGCAGCCTGGGCGATGAAGTGATACTCCAATTCAAAAAAAAAAGAAAGAAAAAATAAAATGACCCTTTACACTGTAGTTCTTCATCTTTTCTCCATGTCTAATGTTTGAGATATCCAGCAGAAGGTTGATCTAGAATTATTTTTTTCACATCCAAATATGTTTTGTTTCTATCTAATTGTTGTTGTTGCTTAATTTACATTTTTTGTTTATTTTTAAAAAAGTTATACAGATGTGTGTTTTTTTGAATGAGATTTAGTGCATCCTTTCCTTTTTTATTTACTAAGTAGATAATAATTCACAGGCTGAGTCTTAGAATGGGTTAATCCCTTTGCAGTCTGGGTATCGCTGAGTTTCCGCTCTTGGTTCAAATGCTAAGTGAACCTGCATAACCAGCTTCAGGTGCAGCTTAATCTCTAGGCCACTGTTTATTTGTCAAAGGCCTTGCTGTGCACTCCTGTAGGTCAAAAGGCACAGAAATGAGAGGTGGCAGAGAGGTCAGACCCTAGGGAACTTTGAAACAGCCGGGACTCCAATAGGCTTGGCCATTAGCTCCCTGTGTGGCCTGGGCCAGGCCTCACAGTTTGCTGAGCTTTAGCTTCTACTTCTGTACATGAGAGCATCGCCCATGACATCCCTAAAGGCCTCCTCCTCCCTCTCCCTGATCTTACATAGGAGAAGTGGGCCCTAAGGAGAGGGGGAGAAAAATCCAACTTGTAGAAACAGTCACTGCTGGCTTGCTCTCACTCAGCAAGTTTTGAAGAGCAATCACTAACATTTGTTGAATATTTATTAGGTGGGGCCCACTGTTAATTAACATAATACATATCACATTTACTCTTTAATAACTCAATGGAATACTTATTCTGCTAATTTTTAGATAAAAAATCAAGATGGAGAGTCTAAGAAATTTTCTCAGGCCACTTAATTAGAAAGCAATAAAGCTAGATTATCTCAAATTTCTTGCATACCCTGTTTTGTTCTATTTTAGTTGCTATAAAATACAACATGAATTAAAAGACAATGTTCAAGCACATCACAATCTTAACATAATATAAAACAGCATATATGTAATGCCAGTCACACACCAAATACTATACTAGATGCCTTACAAACATCATCATGCTTGATTTATGTAATTCTCAAAACCATACTGCAAAGAAAATATTTCTATATCCATTTTTTTAAATAAAGAAACTACCACTGAGAGAGTTTATTTGACTACAATTTGTTCACTGTCCCATATCCAAAATGTGATGGGGCAAAACAGCAGTTTCTGTCTGACACAAACCTCATTCTCTTCCAGTGCATCTTGTCCCTACAGGACAGAAACCTTAAGTGAATGGAACCATGTGCTCTACAATGTGGCAAAGAGACACAGCAGGCAGAACATGAAGGACACAGGGCCTAGGCCAAAGCAAAGTGTACACCAATGATGTGTGAGAAAAACGAGCTCGCAAGAAGAGGTATCAGCAGAAGAGGTGGAAGCACATGGGTGTAGGTGAACACAGTGGGCTTTCTAGGCAAAGAACAATCAGCTGTGGTAAGGTTGGTTGAAAGAATGACTTTTTCTCACTCTCATACCAAAGCAGCTGGTTGTCTGTCTCCAGGTATTGAAGGTGAGATACTGGGTTCTAAAAAAGGAAAATGAAATGAAGAAAGGTGGGCTCTCTCGCTGCCCTTCCTGATAACTGATCATTTAAGCACCTGGTCCAGCACAAGCAGGAAATCAGAAGTGGTCCCACATGCACTCCCAGAAAAAACTTGGTCCTTGTCCAGAGCAAAGCTCATAACTTTACAGTGAATAAAAGATGCACATTCACAAGTTTTCTGTCCCAAGAAGTATGTTACAGATCTTGTTTTGTGGCTGCTGTGCTAGCAGAATTTGCCAGAATTCTTCAGAAAGAGTGGTTATTATCCCATTTCTTGGGGGCTAATCCTTTTGTGAGGTCTGGGGTGGTAATTATATTTACATGATTGAGATCAAGGCAATCTATTTAAATGGAAAGGCAGATATATTAGTATGATTTGTGCCAAGTTGTTTTTATGACTGTTATGTCAGTTATAAATATATATATATATAGTCAGTCACCTTAGATATCTCTAGGACCTCTCTCCTTTTCTCCTAGTGCCATACCACTTGTCCTTGGTTGCTCAGCTGAGTATAGCACATTTTGTGTACCCCAGGTACTCACTAGTGATTAGTAAATTTTGAAGATGATACTGTGCTACTTCTGAAACAAATCACTGACAGATGAGTGAGAGTCCTTTAGAAAATGACCCTATGTCAGGCTTGGTGTCTCAGCCTGTAACCCCAGCACTTTGTAATGGGGCTGTTTGTTTTTTTCTTTTTGGCACATTTGAGTTCCTTGTAGATCCCAGATGCTAGACCTTTGCCAGATATACAGTTGGCAAATATTTATTCCCATTCTGTGGGCTGTCTCCCTGCTCTCTTGATGTTTTATTTGGCTTTGCAGAAGGTCATCAGTTTGATGAGGTCCCACTTGTGAATCTTATCTCCTATGGAATGAGCACTTGAGGTTTTGATCAAGAATTGGTTGCCAGATCCAATTTCCGTAAGGGTGTCTTCTGCATTTTCTAAGCTTCTTATAGTTTGATGTTTTACGTTTAGGTCTTTGATTCATTTAGCATTGATTTTTGTGTATGATGATAGGTAGGGGTCTTCTTTCAATCTTCTGCATGTGGTCAGTAAGTTTTCCCAGCACCATTAACTGAATAGGTTCTCCGCTCCTCAGTGATTGATGGTAAAGACTTTGTTGAAGATGGGAAAATTGAGGTTTTGCTTCTGGAATCTCTGTCCTGTTCCATTATTCATTTATTTATTTATTTTTTGAGTTGGAGTCTCACTCTGTCACCCAGACTGGAGTGCAGTGGC
>NW_007249261.1:0-7752 GCF_000164805.1 Carlito syrichta | reverse complement strand
TTCCACCTCAGCCTTCCGAGTAGCTGGAACTACAGGCACACACTACCACACCTGGCTGATTTTTTGATTTATTGTAGAGATGAGGTCTCGCCAAGTTGCCCAGGTAGGTCTTGAACCTGTGGGCTCAGGCAATTCACTCACCTCAGCCTCCCAAGGCGCGGGATTACAGGCTGAGCCACTGAGCCCGACTCTGTTCCATTATTCCATATGCCTGTTCTTGTACCAATACCAAGTTTTTTTGATTATTGTAGCTTTATAATAATGTTTAAACTCTGGAAGTGTGATACCACCCAGCTTTTTTGTTTTTTTGTTTGTTTGTTTGTTTGTTTGCTGAGGATTGCTTGGCCATTCAGGGTCGTTTATGTTTCTGTATGAATTATTGTATTGTGGTTTCCAAGAGAAAGAAATCAGAGGTGTCCAGATAGGAAAAGAGTCGTTCATTTTTTGTGTTTCTGATTGTGTTTATTTGGGCATTTTCTCTTTTTTTCTTGGTCAGTCTAACTAGGGGACCTTCGATCTTGTTTATCCTTTCAAAGAAACAGCATTTTGTTTCATTTATTTTTTGTATCATCTTTTTGCCTTCTATGTTCTGAATTTGGGCTTTTATTTTGGTGATCTGGATTCTTCTGCTGAAGTTAGGGTTATGGTGGCCTTGCTTCTCCAGTTTCCTTAGGTGACTTGTTAGGCTGCTAATTTGTGATCCTTCCATTTTCTTCAAGTGCATTTGTAGAGATATGAATTCCCCTCTTACTACAGCTTTCATGGCATCCCAGAGATTTGGGTAAGATGTTTCTTCATTTTCATTTGTTTCCAGGTATCTTTTAATCTCTGCTTTGATTTCATCATTGACCCAGGAGTTGTTTAGTATCATGCTATTCAGTGTCCATGTCTTTGTGGGTTTGGGGGGAACCTTATTGGTGTTGATGTTTATTTTTATTCCACTGTGGTCTGAGAAGGTGAATGGCAAAATTTCTGTCTTTTGAAATTTGTTTATGCTTGATTTATGAGCATGTATGTAGTTGATTTTAGAGTACATTCTATGTGGTGATGAATAGAATGTATATTCTGTGGTCATTGAATGGAGTGTTCTGTAGGTATCAGTTAAGTTTATTTGGTCAAGAGTCATGCTGAGGTTCTTGATCTCATTGCTGATTTTTTTGTCCTGATGATCTGTCTAGGGTTGTGAGTGGGATATTAAAGTCCCCAGCTATGATAGTGTTAGATTCAATAACTTTTTTGAGTTTACTTAGACGCTGCTTTATGAAGGTTGGTGCTCCTATGTTGGGTGCATATATGTTTAGGATACATATTTCTTGTTGATGGATAGAACCTTTTATCATTATGCAGTGGCCTTCTGTATCTTTTTTAATTTTTGATAGATTAAAGGGTATTTTGTCTGAGATTAAGATTGTGACTCCTTCCTTTTTTGTTTCATTCGCCTGAAAATTTGTTTCCCATCCTCTTATTTTGAGTCTGTGAGTGTCATTTCAACTGAGATGAGTCTCTTGAAGGCAATAGATTGTTGCCTGGTGATATTTTATCCATTTTGCCATTCTGTGTCTTTTCAGTGGTGCATTTAGTCCATTCACAGTCAGGCTAATTATTGAAATGTGAGAGTTGATCCCTATCATAAGTTTCTTATAGAGTTTTTGTTGTTGTTGTTCCTGTTTGTTTGCTGTCTTTCTTTTGGTTTGGGGATTGGTTCATGTGTGTTTTTAATCTTTTTCCTATACTCTTGTGAAGAACATTGCTGCTCTTTTTTCCTTTTCTTCTGTGTTTAATACTTTCTTAAGTGTTTCTTGTAGAGGTGGTCTGGTGGCAGCATAAGTTCTTAGGGATTGGACATCTGGGAAATATTTTAACTCTCCCTCACTGGTGAAGCTTAGCTGCCTGGAAAATGGCTGTGATGGGTGGCTCCTCTTACGGTGATCCTTTCTCTCCACTTGTCCTTTCTCTCCACTAGTCTGGTCTGTTGATAGGGCGGGTGGCAAGCAGTGGCATTGGCTTTGGGCCTCCCACAGGGCACTTCAGCCAGGAGTGGAGCTGGTATCTCTGAGGGACGGGCACCTAGAGCCTCCCTGGGCAATGGCAGCTTGAGATGGGGCCTGGCAGGGACCCGGATCCCAAGGTGGGAGCCTGGAACTCCAAGGGTCAAGAACACTGGCCACGACTTTGGGTGCTTCAGCCTGGGTGGCAGCGCAGAGCCTGGAGGCACAGGTGCTGGGGGTCTGTGTGGGCAGCAGTGGCCTTGGGCCTGGTGGGGTGCCCCAGGAGGGATTTGAACCTGTAGTTCCAAGGCACAGTTGTGGCAGGCCTCCAGGGGCTGCCAGCCTGAGACTGGGCTGGGTGCTCAGCCAGGGAGGGAGCTGGCAGTGGCTGAATGCTGGGCAGATGAGTGTAGCCAGCAAGGGAACCCAGATCTCCACAAGGCAGTATCCGTGGGCTTCCACAGCCAGTAATGGGCAGCTTGGGGCTGGGTGAGACGGTGTAGCCAGGGAGGGAGCTGGGAGCTCCACTTGGCCGGGTCCGGGGCCACCTGGGGTGGAACAGCAGTGGCAGAGGGGCAGTGATAACCAACCGTGTGAGGGACCAAGTGTCTCCAGGCCTTGTACTGGTGCAGCTGGTGGTAGGCAGTGGGGGTGGGGAAGGAAAGTGAGAGTCTTTATGGGAACTCAGTTTCAGAGAATCTCATAGTCCCATCTGTGCCATTGCCATCTTACTGGAACACTCTGTTTTCCTTATTTTTGTAACAGTTTCCTTGGTTATATTTTGCAATTTTTCTCAAATGAGATTTTTATTATAATTTTGTGCATACTATTTTTATCTCAAAATTTAAATGTGTATATAACTTAAAATGTTGAGATTTCCTTTATTCTTTTTGCCTTTGCTTTTTCTTTAGAAATGTTTTTTACTTATAAGAACATATGTCTTTCTCCATGTTTTTTATGCTTCTTTTATTTTTTATTCTTATATTTAAATATTTACTCTTTCTTTGATCTTTGCTATAATTTTAAATAGCAAAGGTTTTTTTTGTTCTTTTTGGTTTTTTGTTTGTTTGTTTGTTTTTGCTGTAACTTCACATAGCAAATACATTGCTATTTGAAGAAAAAAGATATGGGATAAAAAACAATAATTTGCGTTAACTCCCAGGAATGTTTAAGTGTTGACTAATCCTTATTTCCTCTAGGCTAGACAGATCCTATTGAAAATATGGTCTTCCAACCAGCAGAATTGTCATCACTGGGGAGCTTATTAGAACTGGAGACTCTCAGGCCCCACCTCAGACCTACCAAACAGGAATCTGCAATTTTATGAGATTCCCCAGGTAGTTGCTGCACATTGATGTCTTAGAAACTCTATTCTGCCTAAATCTTTGCTTTGTTAGTTCTTAAATGGGTCAACAGTAGACCTAACTGAGAAGTATTATTCCACAGAAAACTTGAGCTTAGAGAGAATCCATTTTATATTCATATTGGATTGAAAGGAAATTGAAAGAGAAAAGTTGAATATAAATAGAAATCTCAGCTTCAGATTTTAACGTGCCAAAATTTTCAAGGTTATAAAGAAACAATTGTGTATTGCAGCAGTATCCTAGAAAGAAAGCAGCACTGTATGCCCCTCTTACTCACACATGAAGCCAACCTTCTTCACCAAATATACTTCCTGGTTACTGTAGTGCCCTTTTGGGGTTTAAAACACTCTCAGGCCAAGTACATCTTGGCAATTTGCTCTAAAGTTGAAAAGGTACATAGTCTTGGATGTCAGTCAGCTTTTCTTCAGTTCAGCAACTCTAGATAAATTCTTACATTCCAGTACATAAAAGCATGGTCATTGCATTATTGGTTATAATAATAACAATAATTTGATACAACATAAATTACTCTAAACATGACAACCCAAGGGTTCCCAAATCCAGGTCCATGGCCTGTTAGGAACTGTGCCATATAGCAGGAGATGAGTGATGGGTGAGTAAGTGAAGCTTCATCTGTATTTAAAGCTACTCTCCATCACTTGCATTACTGCCTGAGTTCTGCCTTCTGTCAGCTAAGTGGCAGCATTAGATTCTCATAGTAGAGTAAACCTTACTATGAACTCAGCAAGCAAGGGATCTAGGTTGCACTCCTTATAAGAATCTAATGCCAGATGATCTGAGATGGGGCTGAGGCAGTGATGCTAGTGCTAGGGAGTGGCTGCAAATACAGATTAACATTAGCAGTGAGGTTTGACTGCACAGAGATCATAATAAATCAATTGCTTGCAAACTCATATCAAAACTTCATTAGTGAGTAGCAAGTCAGTTGATGTACTTCAATTGTATAGCTGCATCTGGTGGCAGGCATTATATCAGAATCCAACACTATTTTAGTTCATGTGTGTCCCACCCATTATTTTATTTGCAACTTTCACCTGTACCTCTTTTTTAATGGGGAGTTGTATAATTATTTTGTTATATATTGCAATGTAATAACAATAGAAATAAAGTACACAGTAAATGTTACACATTTAAATCATCCCAAAACTATTCCTCCATACTCCTTCCTGGAAAAATTATCTTCCACAAAACCAGTCCCTGATGCCAAAAAGGTTGAGGACCTCTGTGACAAGGACCTAAAAATTGTGGTAGTTTTATATAGACCACTGCACACAATTTTAGGTGTTACCTTGTACATTGAAAGGGATGATTTTCAAAAACATAATGTAAAAATAAGGCATTTTGAAGTAGAATGCATAAAATGTGAAATTATTTTAAATTTTAAATCTCTAAAACAACACTTTATAAAGCGCATGAATACCTACAGACATAGAAATATAAAGTCATTCATAGAAATGATGAATGTTGACTTTAGAATAATGGTTATCTCTGAGGAGGGAGGGGGAGAACTCAATTAGAGAAATTATATAGATTTTTTATATTATTACATATTTTTATCTTTATGATTAAAATCTTTTACAATAAAATAGTACAATTTGGAGAGAAACAAGGTAACTACTGACTGGAAAAATAAAACAGTCAATAACAAAAGATGCCACAAAATTAAAATAAGTATTTGTAGAATTTCTTCACGAGGTTATGGCTTTTTAAAAAATAAAATTCTTTGGAGTTATTTTCAACTTAATGATTGCATTTTCAGCTGAAGTATAATTACATTACCTTCTAGACCTCATCCCCTAGTCTCATTCACTCTGCTTCTTATATGAAAGAATCAACACTGATTTATGGAAATTTCTGTGAGACCAAAAAGGCACAGTTGACTCAAAACTCCGGAATTTGCCACAAAATTTAACCAATGTCAGCATTTTCTCTTTGGTCTATGTTGTAAGAAGGAAATACATCTTAGGGAATTTTTTTCATTTGGAAACAGATTCTATGCAGGTTGATAGCATGAGCTTTGGCTTACAGTTCAGTCACTTGTGAGCTATACATATAATGCTGAATGAGGTACTTAATCTCATTGAGTCTACATGGAAATAATAGGTCAACGAGTTATTATTAGGTTTAAATAAGATATATAAAATAGATGGTATTGTGTTTAGCTCATAATAAATGTTCTATATATTATAGTAAAAAATCTTGTTAAATCTAGGACTGTTGTATCCAAGGAGATACATATTCTATTTTGTAAAGTAAATGAACAAGGCACCAAATTAAAACACTGTAGAGATCTGGTTTTTGTTCAGATAGAAAGATGTGACAAGAAAGACTAATAGTGCTTTCTAATTTACTCTTCCTTTCAACATTGGATACCTTTTTATTTGCTCTATCCCAATGCACTTAGGTTTTAACAAAGAATTTGTATGGTTGATCTGCTATTAGTATTTAGGAAAATTGATGAAAACACAAATTCTAAAGTAAGAGTTTTTAAAAACACGTGCTTTGATTGCTTTTATGAATGTGAAGTCTCCACAAATGAATTAGAAACTGACAACCAGGGACACATTGCCCTGGGAGCAAAATTTTAAATAAATTTATGGGATCATGAATTTTGTTAACCAATACCCATCTCCCTAGCACCTACCATCTACACATAAACCCTTCATAGCAATCATGGAATAAGCTTGTTATTGGTTTGTGCCAGCCCCTTGGCTATCAGTGGAGCTGTGGAAATGAATAGAATTGAAAAAATAAGGGCAGTATGATGGTGCCTGCTGGTCTAGAAGGTATGAATACAGAATTTGTATTTGCATGTGTATTTTCATCAATGTCCTAAATACTAATAACAGATCAATCAGAAAAATTCTTTGTTAGAACCAAGTGTATCTATACTTGCCATAGAGTGAAAAGAAAAGGTATTCAAAATTGAAGGAAGAAATGAGTTATACTATTAGTTTTCCTTGGCACATCTTTTCATCTGAACAAAAACCAGGTCTACCAATAGGTTCAAGGTGAGGCCTGTTCTCTATTTCCTTTCATTTTGCTCTTCACTGACTAGTGGCCACATAACACGTTGCCACCAACTCCTTCTCCTGCCTCATCCCTCAGTGGTAGTTTTTTCTCTGAGCTGAAAGAGTGAGCCTTTCCTACTCTTTCCCTAGAACAGAAAGAAAATCTAGAAATAGCAGTATGACACTTTGAGAAGGTGAATCAGGGCCTTTCCTTTCTTAAACTAAATGGAACATTGAAAATTGGCAAAGGACAACAACCTTAGAGAAACTATAGCTGATATCCCCACCCAAGTCATGATGCTCACAAGGTTCTAACAGTACATTTTTATAATTTGATGGTGTCAGGCAGCTCAGAAATGCAAGAACAGTGTATGACTGGGAGGACAGGGCTGTTGTCCAAGCAAAAATGCTGGCGACATTTACTTTTTTCTACTGCATGTTGGGAGAAGGAGTCTAAAGATGAAAGACTCCTTCTATTTGAAAAACTGCCCAAAATTGTGAATAATTGATGTTTTGCTGAGAAAAATGAACTAAACAGGAATAAAAGTCTAGAACCCAAATTCTCATGACTTGCAACAGTGCATTCAATAGTGAGCATGGTGGTGCATGGAGGGAGTAGAGATTGGAAAGAGTATAGGAAGAAAAGTAAGAAAAAAATAATTGGGTCTGGACATAGGAAATGTGTATAAAGCACAGATATAAAGATATTTATTAAGAAAATAATGAAGTCCCATACTGGGAAACATATTGTCCATTTTGTTCGGTTAAAAATAAAAAAAATAAGCAGTTGTCAAGAATAAGGTGTCAAGCAGATTTTCTACAAATAAAGAGCTTTCCCAATAAATTATGTACTCAGTAAAAGGAATTGCCTTTTACATGCTATGGCCTTATTTAACAGTTTTACAGATTTCTTTAATCCTGACTGTATTTTCCCAGGTTTTATATGAGCTGCTGACACTGGGTACTAGTGATGGCTGGTGAAATTGTACTTTTTCCAGGGTTTTAAATCTAGAAATGGTAGCTAGAGAGGAAGGAATGGAAATGCAAAGATGGCTGTGGCTACAACTTTTATGATTCCAAGTAAAAATGAACATGTCTTGAGACATTCAAAGTGCCCTTTTCTCCATAATTCTTTAGACCGATCTTATCTGGAAATGTCAGAAGAAATGGAAACAAATTATGATCACTTAAAAATTCAGGAGAGACAAGAAAAGCGAGTTTGAAGAAGTCCCTTCAACATATATTTGGCATTCTTTGATTAAAACCATCAATATTGTCTAGAGAGTGTTAGTACTTTACTAAGATTTTTTTAAAAACACTTTTAAAAGGCATTCCTGAACTTCAAAAAGTTTAATGGTGTAATATAAG
>NW_007249260.1:546703-569393 GCF_000164805.1 Carlito syrichta | reverse complement strand
CTCAAAAAAAAAAAAAAAAAAAGATTCTTGGGTGCTTCATGTTTCCTTGAGATTTTATGATTTTTGAGCTGTTTTTTAAAAAAATCTCTTCCAGAGTAAAATTGGAAATTTGGAAGTAATTGATTGTATTGAATCTCTAGTTTACTTTGGACAGTATGGCCCATCTTCACCATATTAAGTGTTCCAACCCTTGAAGAAGAGCATGCATAGGAGTGCTGTTTCATTTCTATATGTTTGTGAATTTTTCAGGTTTTTTTTTCGTTATTGATTTCTAGTTTTCAATTTAATCATACATGATAATCTGTAAAATTTGTGTTTTTAAAAATTTGTTAAAACTTGTTTTGTGGCCTAGTAGGTCGCCCATCCAGGAGAATGTTTTATGAGCTCTTGAGATGATTGTGTCACCTGCTATTTTGTGGTATATTCACTATACATCCTTTAACTGTAGTTTGTATTATGGCACTTTCAAGTTCTTTGCTCCCTGTGTATTTCTTGACTCTGTTCTCTAGTGTTTGCTTTGTGTATGAGAGAGAATCCAAGAAAAATTGGAATTTATTTTTTAAAGCTTTGTGTATTCTTACATATTTAAACTTTAATCACCTTCATAGTACTCTCCATTTGATGTAATATACTTATCAAGGCACTTTTTCCACTGTTTAAGACAGTTTTTGAACTCATCAGTTTTGATTCATTCTAGTGCTTCCATTGTTTTTTATTTCACCTCTCCCACAAAGGCAAAATGTTTCCCCATAGAGAACTTTTTTCATCTAGGGAAACAAAAAAATGTCACTCAAGGTGGTGATATCTGGTAAATAAGGGTAGGGGCCGTGCTGTTTTTAGTCAAAAACTGCTGAACACTCAGCACGATGTGGGCAGATGTGCTTATTAAGTCACTCATCATGAAATGAGCAAACGCATTGAAAGAATCCAAAAAAAATTTACTGAAGCCGAACACAGCCTCGCACAACAGTGCTAGCTGGTACAGTGATGCTGATGGGTTCGTATTATACTTACCTGGTGGAGGAAGCCTGTAGTGCAAAGGAACCCACCTTCCAAAAGATAATTCAGTTTTCTGGAAGGTTCCTTCTCTTATTGGGGAACTCTCATGTGGTAAATATAGATGGTGCCCCCCCAAAACAAAAGAATACACATTTTAAGAAAGGAAAAAAAACTGTATTAAAAATGTAATACTAAATATATGCGATAACAAAAGATGAATACAAGTCACAAGTTATTCGATTAATGCCATCTTTTGAGTGAATGTCATACTATGCATTGCTACTATAATTCTGTTCAACTTCTTAAAGTAATACGTTGATAACATCTTAAAATGTGTATACATTTTTTGGCACCTCCATATATGTATACACATATACATATATTTGTCATAAGTTCCCAATGAATATTTTGTGAATGATGACAGTTTTAAATTTAAAATGTATTTTGCCTGATATACCCCTTCTGTTCTCATTTGGCTAACATTTGCATGGAATGTTTTTTTTCCTTCCTGCCACTTTTAGTCTGTTTTTTCATTAGGTCTAAAGTGAGTCTATTGTGGACAGAATATAGTTGAATCTTGTTTTTCTTTTCTTTTCTTTTTTTTTTGGGGAGTTGGAGTCTCACTTTGTTGCCCAGACTGGAGTGCAGTGGCACGCACCCAGCCATCGCAGCCTCAACCTACTGGGCTCAGGCGATCCTTCTGCCTCAGCCTTCCAAATAGCTGGAACTACAGGCGTGTGCTACCACACTTGGCTAATTTTTTTGATTTATTGTAGACATGAGGTCTTGCCAAGTTGCCCAGGTGGGTTTTGAACCTTTGGGCTCAGGCAATCCACTCACCTCGCCTTCCCAAAGTGCTGGGATTACAGACTGAGCCACCAAGCCCGGCCTGCTTAGCAATATATGTTTAACTGGTAACTTTGGTTGAATAGAAACATTCTTTGTCAGTACATCAGTCCTCAACTCTATGTTACTTATTTCATTTACTATATGCTTTTATATTATGTATCCATTAGCAGATGCATATAATTCTCTTCTACTTTTGTCTTTAAAATTTTTGAGCATAATTAAAAATGTTTTCTGGCTGGGTTCAGTGGCTCAGCCTGTAATCCCAGCACTTTGGGAGGCCAAGGCGAGAGGACTGCGTAAGCCCGTGGGTTCGAGACCAGCCTGGGCAACATGGTGAGACCTCGTCTCTACAATAAAATTAAAAACATTAGCTGGGCATGGTAGCACGTGCCTGTAGTTCCAACTACTTGGAAGGCTGAGGCAGAAGGATTGCCGGAGCTTAGCAGGTTGACGCTGGGGTGGCCAGGAGCATGCCACTGTACTCCAGCCTGGGTGATGAGTGATACTCCAATTCAAAAAAAAATGTTTTCTGCATCATTATAATACAATATAATTGTATTTTTGTGTATGTACATGTCTTTTCCAGAGTGTTATGTATTTTCATATTATGTTGTTTTACTTTCAGTGGAAGGGGCTCCCTTTATAATTTCTTGTAGGGCACGTCTACTAGTGATGTGATTTTTCAGCATTTGGTTGCCTTGAAAAGTTTTTTTTTTCTCATCATTTTGAAGAACAGTTTTCTTTGTTGTATCACTCAACTTCCTGCTAGACTGCTAGGATTTTGTTGATAAACCCATTGGTGTTCTCATAGGAGCATGCTTACATATGACACTTCACTTTATTTTTGCTTTCAGGATTTTTTGTCTGTGACTTTTAAAACTTTGCTTATAATGTGTCTTGTTATAGGTCTCTGTTTTTATCCTAGTTGAAATTTGTTATGCTTCTTGATTTTTTTACATCTTTTTTCTTATATTGAGACATTTCTAGTTATTATTGTTTTTAATCTTTTTATTTTATTTTATTTTATTTTTATTTATTTATTTTTTTGAGTTGGAGTCTCACTCTGTCGCCCAGACTGGAGTGCAGTGGCCGCTCCTGGCCACCGTAGCCTCGACCTGCTGGGCTCCGGCAATCCTTCCACCTCAGCCTTCCAAGTAGCCGGAATTACAGGCATGTGTTACCACGCCTGGCTGATTTTTTGATTTATTGTAGAGATGAGGTCTCGCCAAGTTGCCCAGGCAGGTCTCGAACCTGTGGACTCAGGCAATCCATTCAACTCAGCCTCCCAAAGGCACAGGATTACAGGCTGATCCACCGAGCCCGGCTAGTTATTATTATATACATTTAAAATTTTGTCATTATTATTGTATTCTTTGACTCTACAATTGCTATGTTTTTAGTATTTTTATTAATATTATTTTCTTGGTTTCATTTTGTGTCTATGTTTTAATTTCACTTATTAAAGGTAATTTATATGTTTCTATTTTTTTAGGGTTGATATCTGGTTATTTATTTTGTTTCATGTTTTGGGTCATGTTATTGTGACATTTTGTGTTGTAATCTTTTATTGAGATTTGGGCATTAAAAGGCTACCTGTCACAATCTTTACAAAGTAGCATTGCTGTAGGAAGACTGACACCAACCAACCTAAATAGAGATGCTGGAAGCCTCTTTAACCTGTTCTTAGGATGTTTCTTTTCTGGAATTGTGTGGTTTTTTTAAAGAGGTTTCCCAAGACACAGAGTGCTTAAAGAGGTTAAAGAGTTTTCCCCATATGTATTATTAAGGGTCTGTTTGTTTTTTTATCCCAGTTGAAGCTTGTTGAGATTTTTTATTTCTTTACATCAAAACATTTCTTACATTGAAATATTTCTCAGTCATTACTATTGTATTCTTCAACTCTCCAGTTGCTGGAGTTTTTTTAAGGGGGTACATGGAGGGATTAGAGTCTCACTCTGTCACCCAGGCTGGAGTGCAGTGGCACACTCATATGTTCATGGCCACCACAGCTTCAACCTGCTAGGTTCAGGTGATCCTTCTGCCTCAGCCTTTCCAAGTAGTTGGAACCACAGGCAAGTACCACCATGCCTGGCAAATATATATATATATATATATATATATATATATATATTTTTTTTTTTTTTTGTAGAGACAAGGTCTAGCTATGTTGCCCAGGTTGGTCTTAAACACCCTGTGCTCAGGCAATCCTCTCACCTCCATTTCCCAAAGTGCTGGGATTATAGCTACCACACCTAGCCCAGTTGCTGTTTTTTAGTATTTTTGTTGGTATTCTTAGTTTCCTGATTTTATTATTGTCTTCGTTTTCATTTCACTTATTAAATGTAATTTCTACACTTCTGTTTTAGGGTTACTGAATATTTTGTTTCTTTTCTTTTTTTTTTTTTTTTAACCTTTTACCTTGATATTTTGTGTATGTTGTAATCTTTTTTTCTTTTTTTCTTTTTTTTTTTTGAGTTGGAGTCTCACTCTTTGTCACCCAGGCTGGAGTGCAGTAGCATACATACTCACAGCCACTGTAGCCTTGACCTGCTGGGCTTAGGCAATCCTTTCACCTTAGCTTTCCAAGTAGCAGGAACTACAGATGCACACCACCACGCCTGGCTAGTTTTTGTGATTTATTGCCGAGATGAGGTCTCACCAAGTTGCCCAGGCTGGTCTCGAACCCCCAGGCTCAGGCAGTTCTCTCACCTCGGCCTCCAAAAGTTCTGGGATTACAGGCTAAAACCACTGTGCCTGGCCTTTTGTAATCTTTCATTGAGATTTTTTGCATTAAAAAACACCTGTCACCATATTTATAAAGTAGCTTTGTCCTGGGGAAACTGTCACTAACTGACCAGGGTAGAGATTCTAGGAGCCTTTTAAACCTGTTCTTAGGAGGTGTCTTCTCTGAAATTACATGTTTATTTTTTTATTAAAGGGATTTGCCCATGTTTCTTTTTAACAGCCTATAATTACTTACTGTATCTGTTTTCTGTCTGTAGTTCAGCTATCTCTCTGCTGCTGTAACAGTCTTAGTCTCACAGACCCAATCTGTCATTCACAGTATACCACCATTCCCCTAAGCACTCTGTGTCTTGGGAAACAGAAACCAGTCTTTGGAAAGGCCACTAAAAGCCAGCAATATGGACACGTGCCACTTTTTGTTCTCTTTTGAGGGAGAAGCCAGGAGTTGAGAGTTTACTCCTAGATGCATCATGCTGTATTGGGGATGAGGAAGGGCTCTGGTGGGTTAATATAACAAACCTTTCTTCCCTTTCTATGTGGCTCTTAGCATTGTGCTCAACTAGGAGACTGCAAACTCTTAACTAGTATATAGAATTCTCACAAGGGCATTTTGGTCAGTATATTTTTGTTAAGTTTGTGTGTCTTTGAAAGACTAAGGGCCTGGGATACTTATGCTGTCTTGTTCATGTGCTTCTCATCATTGTATGCGTTAGGTTTATAAAGTATATTCATCTGATTTTCCTGAATGGCATAATTTGTTTTTTTTTTTTCTTTCAGCAGTGTCTTCTCATTTTACCAAAGACCTTTTGACAGAGCAGGACACAAAAGATTCATTCCAAAAAGTGATAGTGAGAAGATATGGAGATTGCAGCCTTGAGAATGTAAACTTAATGACAGACTGGGAAAGTGTAGGTGAGTGTAAGGGGCGGAAAGGATGTGCTAATGGACTTAGCCAGTGTTTCTCAACTACCCATATCCAAAGTTTTCAATCTAATGAACGTATGAAAGTCCGTAGTAAATTGTCAAATCTAAATAGACATGAGATAAGTTATACTGGAGAGGAACCTTTCAGAAGCAAAGAATATGGAAAACCTATTTACATGTCTTCAATCCTAACTCAACATCAGAGAATTAATACTGGAGAGAATCCCTACAAATACAGAGAATGTGGCAAAGCCTTGAACCAGTGTTCACAGTTTGTTGAATATAAGAAAATTCATCTTGGAGAGAAACTCTACCAGTGTGACCAATGTGGCAAAGCTTTTAAATATAGTTCAACCTTTTCTCAACATAAGAGAAATCATACAAGAGTGAGACTTCACAAATGTGAAGAATGTGGCAAAGCTTTTAACTGGTGCTCGGCCCTTACTAAACATAAGCGAATTCATACTGGAGAGAAACCCTACAAATGTGAAGAATGTGGCAAAGCTTTTAACCAGTCCTCAAACCTTTTTGAACATAAAAGAATTCATTCAGGAGAGAAACCCTACAAATGTGAAGAATGTGGCAAAGCTTTTAACTCATGCTCAACCCTTACAAAACATAAGCGAATTCATACAGGAGAAAAACCCTACAAATGTGAAGAGTGTGGCACAGCTTTTAACCAGTGGTCAATCCTTACCCAGCATAAGCGAATTCATACTGGAGAGAAACCCTACAAATGTGAGGAATGTGGCAAAGCTTTTAGCCAGTGGTCAAACCTTACTAATCATAAGCGATTTCATACTGGAGAGAAACCCCATAAGTGTGAGGAATGTGGCAAAGCCTTTTACCAGTCCTCAAGACTTGCTGTACATAAAAGAATTCATACTGGAGAGAAACCTTACAAATGTGAAGAATGTGGCAAAGCCTTTAACCAGTGGTCAAGCCTTACTAATCATAAGCGAATTCATACTGGAGAGAAACCCTACAAATGTGAAAAATGTGGCAAAGCCTTTAACCAGTGCTCACACCTTTCTAAACATAGGAAGATTCATACCACAGAAAAACTCTTCCAATGTAAAGAATGTGAAAAAGCCTTTAACCAGTGCCCACATCTTTCTGAACATAAAAGAATTCATACTGGAGAGAAACCCTACAAATGTGAAGAATGTGGCAAAGCTTTTAGCTATATATCATACTTTACTAAACATAAGCGACTTCATACTGGAGAGAAGCCCTACAAATGTGAAGTATGTGGCAGAGCTTTTAACCAGTATTCAATCCTTACTAAACATAAGCGAATCCATACTGGAGAGAAACCCCACAAATGTGAAGAATGTGGCAAAGCCTTTTATCAGTCCTCAAAACTTGCTGTACATAAAAGAATTCATACTGGAGAGAAACCCTACAAATGTGAAGAATGTGGTAAAGCTTTTAACCAGTTGGCAAACGTTAATAATCATAAGCGAATTCATACTGGAGAGAGACCCTACAAATGTGAAAAATGTGGCAAAGCCTTTAACCAGTGCTCACACCTTTATAGACATAGGAAAATTCATACCACAGAAAAACTTCCAGTGTAAAGAATGTGGACATGAAATCATGTACATTAAATATTTCATACCTGAGAATTGTATACATGTAAAAAATGAGTTAAAGCATTCAATACTTGCTTACATAATACTCAGCATCAGTGAGTTCATACTGACTGACAGTGTTGTAAATGCAATGACTATTGAAGAACCAATCACAAAATATAAGTCTTAGATTGCACAAGAGCATTTATCCAAAAGAAAACTTTACAAATAGAAAGAGAGTACAATATCTTTCTTATATCACAGATCTTACTGTATACAGGAAAACTTATACAGCAACAGTTGCTCAGGCTTGATTTGACCAGGTGCAGTGGCTCCGCCTGTAATGCCAGCAATTTGGGAGGCTGAGGCGAGAGGATTGCCTGAGCCCCGGTGGTGCGAGACCAGCCTAGGCAACTTGGTGAGACCTCGTCTCTACAATAAATCACAAAAACTAGTCGGGTGTGGTGGTGTGCATCTGTAGTTCCAGCTACTTGGAAGGCTGAGGTGGAAGGATTGCCAAAGTCCAGCGAGTCGAGGCTGTGGTGGCTGTGAGCATGCCACTGCACTCCAGCCTGGGCAACAAGAGTGAGACTCTAACTCAAAAAAAAAAAAATCTTGATTCACGTTCAGAGAATTTATGTTGACGGCAAACTACAGATGTAACGAAAAGAAAAATGTGTTCAAATAATTTAGCTTAGAAAATAGAGTTTATACAGAAAGATATTGGACATTTGCAGTATTGTGAAAATATATTTTATCAAAAAACAAACAATTTGCAGGAATAAAAGCACTAAGATGCCATTGCCAGGCAATTTTGACTATTGCCTTACTAGACTGGTGTGGCCATATGCTCTTGGAGCTATGGCTGTCGCCATGTTTCCTAGCTTTGGCCCCCTTCCCTACCTTGGAGAGGTGAATCTCCTCTCTCTCTCTTTCTTTCTTTCTTTCTCTCTCTTTCATTTACTTTTAAAAAATAAACTACAAATAAACTAAGTCTAATCTTAAAAAAAGCACTAAGACACTAACACTTTCAGACTTTAAATCAGAGTATTGTATATAGAGAATAATCCAAAGTTAAAATGGCTAAATAATTTATATGTATGTACGTTTCCCAGGAGCAGGAGATTTAATTTTTTGGAAAACTACAATTACATTTACGTGTACTTTTTTGCATTGAAAATGTTTTAGATTTTTTTTAAAAAATCAAACATTAGCCGGGCTCGGTGGCTCAGTCTGTAATCCCGCGCCTTTGGGAGGCTGAGGTGAGTGGATTGCCTGAGCCCGCAGGTTCGAGACCCGCCTGGGCAGGTGAGACCTCATCTCTACAATAAATCAAAAAATTAGCCGGGCGTGGTAGCGCGTGCCTGTAATTCCGGCTACTCGAAAGGCTGAGGCGGAAGGATCGCCGGAGCCCAGCAGGTCGAGGCTGCGGTGGCTGGGAGCGGCCACTGCACTCCAGTCTGGGCGACAAAGTGAGACTCCAACTCAAAAAAAAAAAAAAAAAAATTTCAAACATTAATTTAACTCTCAAATTTTTTCTGTTATTTATATAAAAGGATGTGGTGAGTTGTTGCATCAGAGCTTTTAGAGGTCCTTCTCTATTAGCTGGGCATCATGTATATACTTTTTCTTGGAAGATTTAGGACACTGAAATGTAAGATGCATCAAGAAATTCTAAGTGGAGGGGCTCTTTGTGGTTGACTTATAACAGTGTTGTAAGTGATGCATAAGGTAGGTGATCAGAGTCATATTCTGCATTGTAGCAAGACAGAAATATTTAAATATTAAAAGTAAATTGATTTATCAACAGCACATTAAAGTAATACAGTAGATTTTGAAATGTTTTTTAAGACTATGTATGAAGTTAATTTGTTTTAATAAAACAAAATTTTAATGTATTTGAACTGTTGTGCATTGAATAAAGTGTTATCTTGCCATCAATAGTAACCTATCCCACCTTCCTCAAGATTGTAAATAATATGTTAACATTGGTTAACATGATGGAATGACATCCAATCTGCCCTTTTTCCAGTGCCTTTAAATGTCAAATAATTTGGAGAAGATAATCTTTGTACATTACATTTTTACTCTTTCTGTAACTACAGGATGATTATGATGGTTATAATGAAGATTATATAGAAGAGTAATACAAAGTTATATATTTCTGAATTTTGGGTAGATATTTATAAAATTTCATCTTAGGTTTTTAGAATGTGCATTCTCTCTGGCTTGCAAAATATGCACAGACTTCTAGTCTTTATTTACAGTGAGTTAAATATACAAATATAACACTCTAGAAACTTTAGGTGTAAAATAATTATGGAACAATTGTGTTTGTGTGAGTGGATATGTACCTATTTTGAGAAGAACAGAAAAATAATTGAACAAAACAGATAATTTCAAAAGTTGATAATTTACTAACAAACTAGAAACCTAAACAATTCTGAAAGCAAAAATTCTGTTTTATAGTGGATTTATTTCTTTGGTATCTTATGACTTATTTTTAGACCCTCACTCATTCAGATTGCCTGGTTTTACATGCCTGTTACTCATGCTAGACCTAATTCCCCTTTTCCAACAAATGTCATGAAGAATTCTTTATATAACCTCAGGATTTATAAGAATATATATATATTTTTTGGGGTTGGAGTCTTACTCTGTCGCCCAGACTGGAGTGCAGTGGCCGCTCCTGGCCACCGCAGCCTCGACCTGCTGAGCTCCAGCGATCCTTCCACCACAGCCTTCCAAGTAGCTGGAACTACAGGCACGCGCTACCACGCCCGGCTGATTTTTTGATTTATTGTAGAGATGAGGTCTCGCCAAGTTGCCCAGGCGGGTCTCAAACCCGCGGGCTCAGGCAATCCACTCACCTCAGCCTCTCAAGGTGCAGAATTACAGGCTGAGCCACTGAGCCCGGCTTATAAGATTATTTTAAAATGGAAATTAGTGGTTCTCACATACTAATTTGAAGATGTGAGTAGTTTCAAAATGAGTGTATTAAGCTACATTATACTTAATTTGTACACTCCATTTTTTTGTTCATTTGAACACTAAACCAACATTTCTTTAGTTATTGTTATTTTCACTTATTATAACTGAATATTGACTTTATTGGACCAGTCTGTTCAGGTAAACATTGGGGAGGGTTCATAAGTCATGGGGGTGCTTTGACATAAATGAAGTGAACAAACACAGGACAGTGCTAGGTGTGTAATACATTACTTTATAATTTGCAGGATATATTTCATTTGGGATGAGTTTGTGGCTCCAGGTAAGAGATTGAAATATCAAGGTGAAGAAATGGCATTGATTCTGCATGTAAGGAGAGGACATCTATACCCAGGCTGTGCAGCTAACTCTCTAAATTAGAAAGAGGAATTCTGTTTCTTTCATATCCTGTCTTTAGATTTTTCTGACTCTTAGATTCATCACCAGCTATAAACACATCCGAGTCCTTCCCCTCTTTTGCCTGAGTTAGGGCTACAGCGTGCTCACTGTTCCCCCCCCCCCCGCCCCTCCATATCATTGCACATAGTACATTGGATCCTAATACAAAATGTGGTAAATAGAAGATTAGTTAGAATGGGGAAAACATTTAGAGCAGTGGGTCATATATTGTCAGCACTATATATAAAGACATCAGAATTTGGAAATACCTTGAGAAAAAATATTCTTAAGGAGAGTTAATGGTAAGGGAGGAATTTGGAATTTGTTTTTCTATGTAATACTGATACTACCACTTATGTTTTTCTGCAAATAGTCTATCTTTGAGTGTGTAGGTTAAGCATTTGACAATAATAGCATGATTTCTATGGATTTAAAATTTGGAACAATCTTTTCAGATTAATAGTGGCATGTTGGACAGCTCTTATGATATTTCTTTTTCTTTTTTTTTTTTTTTTGAGTTGGAGTCTCACTCTGTCACCCAGACTGGAGTGCAGTGGTCACTCCCAGCCACCTCAGCCTTCACCTGCTGGGCTCTGGCGATCCTTCCGCCTCAGCCTTCCAAGTAGCTGAAACTACAGGTTCGCGCTACCACGCCCGGCTAATTTTTTAATTTATTGTAGAAATGATGCCTCACCAAGTTGCCCAGGTGGGTCTCGAACCCACATACTCAGGCAGTCCACTCACCTCGGCCTCCCAAAGCGTGGGATTACAGGCTGAGCCACCGAGCCTGGCCAATATTTCTTTATTTTAATGGGTGCAGTTCATAATCCACAGTTTTTCATTTTAGTTACCTAACTCTACCCAACTTGGTCATTCTTTCTAGAAAAAATTCAGACCTTGGATCAAAATTTCAGCTGTTGGGTTAAAGCATTTCCTTAGTGATTTTGGGTGCCCAAACTTGATTTCTGTGTTTATAGAGTGAGTGGCAGGCGTAGGGGACAATATTAGTACCACCTGCTTTTGTAGTGTCTTCTGTATCATCACCACCAGCACCAGAAACTCCATGTGAGTCAAGGCTAAAGTAAAGCCCTGAAGTATTTTGGCCCCTTTTCAGGTTATGTGCTGGGTCCTGCATATGCTGGTAGATGTCAGAGTTCTCATGCATAAGACTGATAAATGGAACAACAAAAACCATATATTTTTTTATATTATTCAGCTAAGTTATGACGAACACAGGCTCAGTATTTGCAACATTGTTATTCCATTATATTTTTAAAAACTATTTTGACAGTTATATGAATGTATCACATAGAATGGAATGTTTTGAAGTATTTATACATTGCCAGTGCTTAATTCTAGCTAACTAACAAATTCTTTATCTTAGGTAGTTGTCACTTTTATGGTGAGAACACGTAACATGACTGTCTCAACATTTTTTTTTTTTTTGAGTTGGAGTCTCACTCTGTCACCCAGGCTGGAGTGCACTGGCATGCTCACGGCCACTGCAGCCTCGATCTGCCGGGCTTAGGTGATCCTTCCCCCTCAGCCTTCTAAGAAGCTGGAACTACGGATGCGTGCCACCATGCCCGGCTAATTTTTGTGATTTATTGTAGAGACAAGGTCTCACCAAGTGCCCGGGCTGTTCTCAAACCCCTGGGCTCAGACAGTCCTCTTGCCTCAACCTCCCAAAGTGCTAGGATTATAGGCTGAACCACCATACCTGGCCTGTTTCAGCATATTTTTTCTTTTTTTTTTTTTTTTGAGTTGGAGTCTCACTTTGTCGCCCAGACTGGAGTGCAGTGTCACGCTCCCAGCCACCGCAGCCTCGACCTGCTGGGCTCTGGCGATCCTTCCACCTCAGCCTTCCAAGTAGCTGGAACTACAGGTGTGCGCTACCACGCCCGGCTGATTTTTTTATTTATTGTAGAGATGAGGTCTCACCAAGTTGCCCAGGTGGGTCTCGAACCCGTGGACTCAGGCAATTCACTCATGTCAGCCTCCCAAAGCGCTGGGCTTATAGGCTGAGCCACTGAGCTTGGCTTTTTTTTTTTTGAGTTGGAGTCTCACTCTGTAACCCAGACTGGAGTGCAGTGGCCACTCCCGGCCACCGCAGCCTCGACCTGCTGGGCTCTGGCGATCCTTCCGCCTCAACCTTCCAAGTAGCTGTACTACAGGCGCACGTTACCATGCCTGGCTCATTTTGATTTTATTGTAGAGATGAGGTCTCGCTAAGTTGTCCAGACGGGTCTCGAACCCGTGGGCTCAGGCAGTCCACTCACCTCAGCCTCCCAAAGGTGCGGGATTACAGGCTGAGCCACCGAGCCCGGCTAGAATGTTTTTTTTTTATGGCTAAATAATATTTTACTGTGTGTATACACTACCTTTTCTTACTCCATTCAGTATGGACATTTATGTTGATTCTTTTTTTTTTTTTTAAAGATGTGTGGTATAATTCAGGATTAGGTATACAAGTGGACATCATACAGGTAAAGTGTGAGCCTCTCGTTGGTCCCCACTTTGCCTGCATGTTGATTCTATATTTTGGCTATCATGGATAATGTTGCAGTAAACATGGAATTACAGATGTCTCCTTAGCATACTGACTTTTTAAAATATATATTCAGTAGTACAAATGCTGTATTCGATGGTAGTTTTAGTTTTGTGAAATCATACAGTTTTTCATAATGGCTGTATCAAGTCACATTCATACCAACAATGTGTAAGCATTCCCTTTTTTTTTTGAGTTGGATAGTCTCACTCTGTCACCCAGACTGGAGTGCAGTGGCCGCTCCCGGCCACTGTAGCCTCGACCTGCTGGGCTCCGGCAATCCTTCCGCCTCAGTATTCCAAGTAACTGGAACTACAGGCGCGCACTACCACGCCTGGCTAATTTTTTGATTTATTGTAGAGACGAGGTCTCGCCAAGTTGCCCAGGCGGGTCTCGAACCTGCAGGCTCAGGCATTCCACTCACCTCAGCCTCCCAAAGGTGCGGGATTACAGGCTGAGCCACTGAACCCGGCTACGTATTATTTTTTAACATGCTTGAACCTTCTATTTTTGTCCTATACTTCCCTTTTTTCTAAATAACCATTCACTCTATTATAGGACAAAAATTTACCATACAAGATCCTTTCCGATACCAAAGTATTCTCTTTATATCCTTTTTCTTACTAAAAACATACTTTTATACCAACTTTTTTTACATCTTTCCTTTGCTGTTTTAAAAAATGTTTTTATAGATAACTTTTATAATTTGAACTAATCTTTTAGTAACTTTTGATTAGTGGATAGATGAAACATCTAACTCTTGAACACCCCCAGCTCCTAATGGGGAGTAGGTGTCAGGAGAAAGGTCCAGCAGGAGCCGTTAGGGCTGAAAACTTAGCCTCTGTATTGATCAAGAAATTAATTTGGACCACAGCCCCGTTCATACAAACTCAGGGATTCTATGGGGTGATGGTAAACAGAGCACTGGGCCAGGCTGTAGTCTCCGGGCCCCATCAGTCAGTGGCCACCATTACTGAGCTAGGTGTTACCCCTTCCCTTGGTAAAAGCCATACCGGCTCTTCCAGTGGCCTCATAGTCCACTGAGGACAAGGTCCTGGGAGCTTATGTTGTCAAGGAAAATTGCACTTCAAGTGCCGAGATTAACTGCATCCATAGCAGAAGATACCATCCCCCTTAGCAGGTCTGTACTTACTGTGTTTCTGTTGGGGGGCTGAATTTTTGCCTCTAATGGCAACTGCCAATTGATCTGCCTGTTTTTTGTCTTGCTGATGCTCATCCTAGAGTCTTTCTTGTTTTTCCTCAATGTCTTGGTTATTAAAAACCTCAAAAGTTTTCTGTAATTGGGAGTTTGGTATTTGTGGTTCTAAGTTGGGTATTTAATATCCCACAAGATATAATCTTGTTTGCAAAGCAGTGAAACAAATCAAAAAATGACTCTACATATGGAATTTCTGACAATTTCCCTTCATGCCTACAAAATGAATCCAATTGCCAGATGGTATTAAAGCAGAGTCCTGTTTCTTTTCTCAACCTCATTATCTGCTAACTTGTATTGAGTCCAAATTTGGTTACAATAATGTATTAACTTTTTTGTTTTAAACCACATAATTCTAATTTTTTTCCAATTCTTTAAAATGTGTCCTAATGGGGTGTTTAAGGGTATAGATTACCATCCATTTTCTTGTTCTCATTCCTTGGAAACCCAGAATTTTGCTTTGAACCTTTGTACTGTGTTCCTCACAAGTACATTCTGAAACAAAATTATTACCCAGAATTTTGCCTGGGAACACTTGTGCATTACAGTTCTCAAAGAAGAATTCTGGAAGGAAAAAAAAAAAAAAAAAAGCTATAAACAGCAATACCAGGCATATGGGACTCTGATGGACTCTCCTGAGCTGAGGATCCCCAGCCCTCCCTGAAGCTTCCCTCTGCTTCCACCTACATAGGCGTTCCATACCAGTAACCTCAAGGCCACAAACCAATGAGGTTTAATTCAGGACTTTCCAACAGTGCCTTTGAAATGGTCTGTTACAAAAACCTTTTTAGAGTGAACAGAACAGGTAGATGTGAAATAATTTGTTCCTACTTATTTCCGGTTATGAACAGGCAACTTTGTTAAGAACCTTTATAAATTACTAAATTACAGTTTTAGTTGTGAGGTGTATACAATTAGGTGAGAGTGATCAGGTCTCACACTCCTTGTGCTACAGAGAGCGCTCAGCATTTCACCTATCCAGAAGGAGAAGTGAAGTACTGGGCTGAGTGAGGTGAACTAACTCCGCCCCCCCAAAAAAAACCCACTAGCAAAACTTACAGTGCAAACAGTGGTATTATCTAGCAATAAATTTTAAGGTAGGGGCTTAACATACATCACATACTTCTAAGAGACCTTTGAACAGTTATAGAGACAAACAGTTGATTGCAATCTTGGGCAAAGCCTTTAGAAACAGATTCACTTCTAAATAACCTGGCTGCTAGCATTTGAAAATAAGAACCATGTAACTGCTTATATACCATAGAAAATCATTCCGTCCCCATTCCAAGGAGGAATCCTTCCCTTGCTCCAGTAGAACAGTGAGAGCAAAGCATGAGAAAAAGAAAAAGTGGGGTCTTCTGGTGCTGCACGGAAAGGAAGTCTAAGTCTAGCTTCATCCACTCCCTCTGTGCCTCCTGTCAATGAGGACTGCTCAAGTTTCAGTTCTGCACGGTGCAGGAGCTTGACTCCATCCTGCCTCCACTCATTTCCTGTTAGGGAGGACCAATAATCATGGCCGGAGGGAGCGACAGGGAGGAGATTCTATAGGTGACTCTGAGAAGGAAGAGGAGCAAAAAAGAAAACAGCAGATGCTTAACGGAGAGAAAGAGAGAAGAGAGAAACTGGTGCTGCCATACTTACAGACCACATGGTGCCGGCGATTGCTGAGCTTCAGGCCCCATGTTGGATGCCAGATGATGCTGGGTGGGATGTGGTGCAAAACTCATAGATTCTTTTATTTCTAAAATGAATTTTAGAGCAGCCAGCAGTTTTCAAACAAAGTTTATTAGAGAAAGAAGGCAGAAAAAAAGGGAGACATGCCAGAGCCGTTGGCATGGGCAAGAGACACCGCATTTTTGCTCTTTACAATAGACCTAGTATACCTTTACAATGATTGATATGCTAAAGAGGGTGGAGCTTAGGAAACTGTCAGTCTGGAGATTGACATCTCTGGGCTCCTGATGGGAGGAGAGAAGGGGGTGTGATCTTTTCCTGACCACATTGTTTTTGCAGAAGACCTGCCAGATATTTCCAATTCACAAGTTCCTGAGCTACAAGGTGATCTTATTATCCTTTCTATGGCTTTGGTCATTTAAGGTGTGGTCTTTGGCCTTCTACCTTCAACAGGGAAGTTTCTAAGTGATTGTTATGTTATACCATGAATTCAAAGGTTGAGCTTTCCTGTTCTTACGTCTGATGGGGTTTTCTTCTGATTTGCCCAGGGTATTGGGTAGGCTGCCAACTTGACCTGCAGTAAAATCTAAAACCTACCTATGAGAAATTTATCTATCTATGTCTAACCTGTGCTAGCTCCTGCCTCAGGAGGAGCTGTGGTCCTGGTCCCCAGTACCTTTTTTGTCCTGTTAAAATTTAAACTGAGGCCAGGCTCGGTGGTTCAGTCTGTAATCCCAGAGCTTTGGGAGGCCAAGGTGAGTGGATTACCTGAGCCCATGGGTTTGAAACCCACCCGGGCAACTTGGTGAGACCTCATCTCTACAATAAATCAAAAATTAGCCGGACATGGTAGCACATGCCTGTAGTTCCAGCTACTTAGAAGGCTGAGGCGGAAGGATTGCCGGAACTCAGCAAGTTGAGGGTGCGGTGGCTGAGAGCGTGCCACTGCACTCCAGTCTGGCTGACAGAGTGAGACTCCAACTCAAAAGAAAAAAAAATTTTAAACTGAGGCACCATTAAAACATTAGTTTATTTGAGCAAATAGTGATTTATAAATCAAGGAGTACCCAGTCATGGTTTGTGGTCTGAGGTCCACAGAAGGGGCTTGAAGGAAAGACTTTTATAAGATGCAGGAGAAAGCAAAACACATTCAGTAACTAATTGGTGACAGTTATGTAGTCACCTCATCTGGACTATCCTGGTGGAAATTTCCTGGTTATGGAGTCAGAACTTTATTGGTAGTGTGTGGTTGGTTAAGCCTAAGTTTTCTTCTAGTTAGTTTTCCTCTAACTTAGTAATGTACAAGAAGCTCATTTGCATTAGTTAGGTTTCCTTAGGAAGAATTCCATGTCACCATAGTCACTTCAGTCTAATTGCCCTGTTTAGTTACTTTAACACTCCACTAGGGACTGGTTTTCCCCTTTTTTTCAAAAGCATGGTAAGGATTCAAATTCATTACTATGTTTCCACAGCCTGTATTAAGGCCTATAGAAAGTCCTAAATTTTCAGTTCCTTTCCCACATCCCCAAATGCCAAATACCCCCTGTCCAAGTCACAACATTATCAACTAGTACATAATCAACTATTTGTCCTTTATTTACTTTTCAGACACTGTATTTTAATTGTTCTTTTTTTTTCACAGAGCAGTGGGTAGCTCCTTTAAAATACTTGTTTGCAGAGTCTGAACATTTCCCCTGGGGGGAAAGCAAAGAATAATCACGTGACACTCAGCTATAACAAATCTTTGTGCCTCTCTTGTTATCTTCCATAGCTATAGACAGCTTTTTAGAATGTCTTTGGGTTGATGTTTTCCTTTGGAACTCTTGCAGAGAGATGTGTCCTCAGCCACGCTCTTGTCTTTTCCTGGTGTCAGTTCCTAGGTTTCAGAACTGTCTGGGGATGACCCAGGATGCCCAAAGGGGCCATGTTCCTTGCAATGTCTAGCCAATATCAGCTCCTGGGTGATCTCCTAGAGGAACAGCCTGAGGTATTGGGTGGAGCCACTCAGGAGAGCAGCTGGACACCCTGGAGATGACAGATGAAAAGCTAACACCTTGGGATATTAAGATTTTTTATTTCCTCAACCCAGCTTAGGTTCCTTGCAGACATTTTGGTGGTCAACCAATAAGATTCCAGTATTCAGGGGAAAGACAGAAATATCCTGCCCTTTGGATTCTCTCAGACTTGTAAGAGGAGAAAAACTATCCCAAAGGACAAGGAAGAACCATCCTAGTAGGGTGGTGTGAGAACCTGCAAAGCAAAGTGCACCTTGGCCACGCAGGTGGGGGCAAGTGCAGTGTTTTCTGTGAGGGTGGTAACTGAGCACTTCAGTGAGCAGAATGAAGATGGGAAGATGTCCCAAGTGACAGGATGGCCTGATTTGACATTTGAATCAAACATTTCTGTGTTCCAGTCAGCATTGTCCCTCCCTGGGTGGGTCTCCATGAAAATATTTGTTCACTTATTTCAACTTCAGTTTCTTGTTAATTGTAATATGTATCTTTTCATTAGAGCTTGAAAGATAAAAAAAAAAAAAAAAGACAAATATTTTCTAAGAGTCAAGAAAGTGGTGATTTTAGAAAAAAATTAATTATCTACTCTTATACAGCATATGTTGAAAATTCTTACCTACCTTTTTCATTTTGTAGTGTAAGAGTAAGATTCTGAGGTCTGCTGTATTTTAGCATGATTTCAAACAAAATCTCGAGGCTTAGATTTGAAAAAGCTACCTGGAAAAAAATAGAGACAATTTTTATGTCATTATGGCTGCAGAAAAATGAATGCATTTCCATAAGAAAGTGTGGCAGATTCATTGGTGAATTAGAAACGTTCACAAAAACATCACTTTCTCTCCTGTGGAGGTGGACAATTTGTGACTGGATAATTTGGTTCTGTATCCTGTTATCTGGATGTCAAAATTTAGTGCTACATCTTATGGGATAGAACTTAGCTGTTCACATATGATTGTTCATGACATGATTTGCTATCAGACTTGTTTATGATCTGAGAGGGATACTTTTGCTTTTCCTGTTGAGGTATAAAACGTGAGTGCCAGGTGAGTGAATTGCCTGAGCCCGTGGGTTCGAGACCCACCTGGGTAATTTGGCGAGACCTCATCTCTACAATAAATCAAAAAATTAGCTGGGTGTGGTAGCGCACGCCTGTAGTTCCAGATACTTGGAAGGCTGAGGTGGAAGGATCGCCAGAGCCCAGCAGGTCGAGGCTGCGGTGACCAGGAGCGTGCCATTGCACTCCAGTATGGGTCACAGAGTGAGACTCCAATTCAAAAAAAAAAAAAAAAAAAAGGAAGAATGTAACCCTCCACATACTCACCATATGATCTTATCTACCTTCTGCACCCAGAGATGACCACAGTCCTGATTGTTTTTGTTTTATTTCTTTCTAGCTTAACCATACATCATGAAGCAGGGTTTGGCCTCTTGTGATTTTTTTAGTAATTTAGCATTACCATTAACATTACTAACATTAGCCAGGCTCGGTGACTCAGCCTGTAATCCCGCACCTTTGGGAGGCTGAGGTGAGTGAATTGCCGAGCCCGCGGGTTCAAGACCCGCCTGGGCAGGCGAGACCTCAACTCTACAATAAAATTTAAAAAAAATTAGCCGAACGTGGTAGCGCATGCCTGTAATTCTGGCTACTTGGAAGGCTGAGGCGGAAGAATCGCTGGAGCCCAGTAGGTTGAAGCTGGGGTCACTGCACTCCAGTCTGGGTGACAGAGTGAGACTCCAACTCCAACTCCAGAAGAAAAAAAAAAGAAATGATTACTAACCTCAAGGGTCTAATGTGGGAGTGGGGTGGAACTGCTTCCTCATTCCTGTGCCTCTTTGAGCCTGATAATTTAGAGAAGGCCTACCTTCTTAAAATAGAAAGTTTTTCTTCTTTCTCATTTCTTCTTTTTGATCACAGTCTTTCTTTTTGAAAGCATCCATGATCACAGTCCAGGTGTCAAGGTGACCCTCAGGCCATGAAGGCTCATTCCCCCATAGTCCTGTCCGACATTGGGGTGGGTAGGAAGAGGAGACATCTCAGTGAGGAAGTTTAAGAGCACCCAAAAGTCAAACTGAGATGGCATCACAGGGTGGCAACAATGAAACTTTAGTCAAGTCATTGATTTCCACTGCTGCTGTTCCTTGTTTTATCATCTCTAGTCTTTGGAAAACTAGGATATTAATTTTCTTGGAAGAAGTAAAACGAGAGATACATTGCATTAATAGCTTAATAGTAGAGATATAATGCACATTAGGATTATAAAAGGAGAATGTAGGCCGGGCTCAGTGGTTCAGCCTGTAATCCCAGCATTTTGGGAGGCCGAGGCAAGTGGATTGCCTAAGTCCGCGGGTTTGAGACCAGCCCAGGCAACTTGGCGAGATCTCGTCCCTATAATAAATTTTCTAAAAAATTAGCCGGAGCCAGGCTCGGTGGCTCAGCCTGTAATCCCGCGCCTTTGGGAGGCTGAGGTGAGTGGATTGTCTGAGCCCGCGGGTTCAAGACCCGCCTGGGCAGCGAGACCTCATCTCTACAATAAATCAAAAAATCAGCCGGGCGTGGTAGCGCATGCCTGTAATTCCAGCTACTTGGAAGGCTGAGGCGGAAGGATCGCCGGAGCCCAGCAGGTCGAGGCTGCGGTGGCCGGGAGCGGCCACTGCACTCCAGTCTGGGCGACAGAGTGAGACTCCAACTCAAAAAAAAAAAAAAATTAGCCGGGCATGGTAGTGCTTGCCTGTAGTTCCAGTTACTTGGAAGGCTGAGGGGAAAGGATTGTTGGAGCCCAGCAGGTCGATGCTGCAGTGGCAGTGAGCATGTCACTGCACTCCAGCCTGGGTGATGGAGTAAGACTCCAACTCAAAAAGAAACAGGAGAATGTATATGCCAGAAGAACAACAAACCCATTAGAGAACCAACTGAGAACAGTACAAAGAATATTCATTTCCTCTTAAGAGACTTGTGGTTAGCTGGGCTCAGTGGCTCAGCCTGTAATCTCACGCTTTCGGAGGTTGAGGTGAGTGGGTTGCCTGAGTCCGCAGGTTCAAGACCCGCCTGGGCAACTTGGCGAGACCTCATCTCTACAATAAATCAAAAAATTAGCTGGGCATGGTAGCGCACGCCTGTAGTTCCAGCTACTTGGAAGGCTGAGGTGGAAGGTTCGCCGGAGCCCAGCAGGTCGAGGCTGCGGTGGCTGGGAGCGGCCACTGCACTCCAGTCTGGGTGACAGAGTGAGACTCCAACTCAAAAAAATAAATAAATAAAATAAAAGATAGTATAAATGACTATTTCTTTTTCTTATCTAAATTCATCTGAAACACAATTGTATTAAAACATGCATACATAAAAAAATTTGGTATATATATTCATGATGGAATATTACTCAGCCATAAAGAAGGACATAATTATGAATTCTGCAGCAACTTGGATGGACTTAGAGTCTATAGTAATCAATGATCTACCACAGAAACAAGGAACTGGGTACCATATGTTCTCACTCATAACAGACTCTGAACAATTATCATAGTACTATCAGAAAAGGATTGGCAATAGTGGGAAACTGATTGGGGGGGCACACTTCATCAATAAGGGTACCTGATCTCAAACCAGGTGAAGTGGGGACCAAAGTGAGGCCCAAACTTTATCTGTAAAATGACCATTTGTATACCTAACCCTTAATTGTACCCCGCATCTTTAAAATTTTTTAAAAAATGAATACAATTGTATTGTTAGGCCTATTACAAATATAAGTATAGTCTAAATTTCACTAACAAAACAAAGGAGGATGTGAGTGAGAACAAAGCTATTTGGGGATAAAGAAGTATCTCCTAAAAATGGTTTAAAGACTGGTTGCGGTGGCTGAAGTCTATAATCCCAGCACTTTGGGAGGCCCAGTCGAGAGGACTGCCTGAGATCAGGGCTTCAAGACCAGCCTGAGCAACTTGGCAAAACCTCTGCTCTATGATAAATCAAAAAATTAGTCAGGCGCGGTAACGAGCACCTGTAGTTCTGGCTACTGGGAAGGCTGAGGCGGAGGGATTGCAGGAGCGTAGCAGGTGGACGCTGTGGTGGCCGTGAGTGTGCTGCTGCACTCCAGCCTGGGTGACAGAGTGAGACTCCAACTCAAAAAAATATGACCGGGCTCAGTGGCTCAGCCTGTAATCCCAGCACTTTGGGATGCCGTGGTCAGTGGATTACCAGAGGCTGTGGGTTCGAGACCAGCCCGGGCAACTTGGCGAGACCTCATCTCTACAATAAATCAAAAAATGAGCTGGGCGTGGTAGTGCCCGCCTGTAGTTCCAGATACTTGGAAGGCTCAGGCGGAGCCCAGCAGGTCGATGCTGGGGTGGCCATGCACTGCACTCCAGCCTGGGTGACTGAGTGAGACTCCAACTCAAATAATAATAATAATAATAATAATAATAATAGTGACTTGAATACACTGGAACAAATGAAGAGAATCAGAAATAGGAAATAAGAAGGTTCATATCACAAAAGTTCTAGATAATTGCACCCTTTTTATTTCTCATCTACTTTAAAAGAATTAATATTACATAAAATAATAAGTGCAAAATATATCAGTGAATTTGTAAAATATATACATGCAATAAGTAAATGACTATTGAATAAAACAGTACACAGGGGATCTAATATCTCATTTTAAAATTTTTATTTATTTTTTATTTTTTGTGAGTTGGAGTCTCATTCTGTCGCTCAGACTGGAGTGCAGTGGCCGCTCCCAGCCACCGCAGCCTCGCCTGCTGGGCTCCG
>NW_007249260.1:544371-546628 GCF_000164805.1 Carlito syrichta | reverse complement strand
CCCCTCAGCCTCCCAAAGGCACGGGATTACAGGCTGAGCCACCGAGCCCAGGTTATCTTCTTATTTTTTTTTAAAGACAAGGTATCACTCTATCACCCGGGTTGGAGTGCAGTGGTGTGATCATACCTCACTGCAGCCTCACATTCCTGGGGTCAAGGGATTCTCCTGCCACAGCTTCCCAAGTAACTGGGAATACAGGTACATTCCACTGCATCCAGTTTGTTTGTTTTTTTTTAAATGAAGATCAATCTCCTGGCCTCAAGTGATCCTCCCACCTCAACTTTCCAAAGTACAGGGATTATAGGCACGAGCCACCGTGCCTAGCTGGATTCCAATGTCTTGGCAATCTTGCCAACACTTGTGACTTTCTGTAAATTTGGATAGTGGTCAACCTATTAGGTGCAAAGTGATGGTTGTTTGGTTTGTATATCTACAAGGATTAGTGATGGTCTATATCATTTTCCTTTTTGTTTTTTAGATAGGGTTTCTGTTGCCCAGGTTGGAGTGCACACCACAGCCTTGACCTCCTGGACTCAGGTGATCCTTTTGCCTCATCCTCCTGAGTAGCTGAGACTACTGGCACATGTCACCATGCCCAGCTAATTTTTTATTTTTAGACATGAGGTCTTGTTATATTGCCCAGGCTGGTCTTAAACTCCTGGGCTCAAGAGATTCTCCAGCTTGGGCCTCCCAAAGTGCTGGGATTACAGGCATGAAACACTGTGACCAGCCTGTTTCTTTTCATATTCTTATTGGCCATTTGTAAATCTTTAGAGAGAAGTGTTTAAGTCTTTTGTTCATTCAATTAGGTAATTCATTTTGGAATGATAGTTGTTGTTTAACTCTGAGATCTTTACATATTTTAGGTATTAATTTCTTTTTTTTTTTTTTTGAGTTGGAGTCTCACTCTGTCGCCCAGACTGGAGTGCAGTGGTCGCTCCCGGCCACCGCAGCCTCGACCTGCTTGGCTCCAGCAATCCTTCCGCCTCAGCCTTCCAAGTAGCCGGAATTACAGGCAAGTGCTACCACGCCCGGCTGATTTTTTGATTTATCGTAGAGATGAGATCTCCCTGCCCAGGCGGGTCTCGAATCTGCGGACTCAGGCAATCCACTCACCTCAGCCTCCCAAAGGCGCGGGATTACAGGCTGAGCCACCAAGCCCGGCAGGTATTAATTTCTTATCATATATATGCCTCAAGCTATTTTTAAATTTCTTTTTTATTTCTTCTTTGACCCATGGGTTATTTGGAGCACACTGTTTAATTTTCACACATTTGTGATTTCTTAAAGAGTCCTCATTTTATTTATTTCTAATTTCATATCAATGTGGTTAGAAAATATATTTGATATGATTTTGATCTTCTTAAATTTGTTAAGACTTGTTTTGTGTCCCAATATATACCCTATCTTGCAGAATATTTCAGGTGCCCTTGATGAGAAAGCATATTCTGCTGCTTTGGGATGGGATGTTCTGAACATGTCTGCTAGGTCCATTAGGTCTAAGGTATAGTTTAAGTCATATAATTTCTTTTCTTTTTTTTTGAGTTGGAGTCTCACTCAGTCACCCAGACTGGAGTGAAGTGGCCACTCCCGGCCACTGCAGCCTTGACCTGCTGGGCTCCAGCGATCCTTCCACCTCAGCCTTCCGAGTAGCCGGAATTACAGGCATGGTCTACCACGCCCGGCTGATTTTTTTATTTATTGTAGAGATGACGTCTCGCTGCCCAGGTGGGTCTCGAACCCGCGGGCTCAGGCAATCCACTCACCTCAGCATCCCAAGGCGTGGGATTACAGGCTGAGCCACCAAGACCGGCTTGGATGCCTATTTTATTTCTTGCCTAATTGCTCTGGCAATGACTTCTGGTACTATGTTTAATATAATTGGCAAATGTGTGCATCTTTGTTTTGTTCCTAATCTTACTGAAAAGCTTTCAGTTTTTCACCATTTAGTATGTTACCTGTGGACTTTTCATAAATGAACCTTATTTTGTTGAGATATTTTCTTTAAATTCCTAGTTAAAATTTTTTATTGGCTGGGCTTGGTGGCTCAGTCTGTAATCCCAGTACTTTGGGAGGCCGAGGTGAGTGGATTGCCTGAGTCTGCAGGTTCGAGACCCACTCAGGTAACTTGGTGAGACCTCGTCTCTACAATAAATCAAAAATTAGCTGGGCGTGGTAGCGTCCGCCTGTAGTTACGGCTATTTGGAAGGCTGAGGTGGAAGGATCACCGGAGCCCAGCAGGTCGAGGCTGCAGTGG
>NW_007249260.1:531937-544351 GCF_000164805.1 Carlito syrichta | reverse complement strand
CAGCCACTGCACTCCAGTCTGGGCGACAGAGTGAGACTTCAACTCAAAACAAAAAACAACAACAAAAAATTTTATCATAAAAAGGCATTGAGTTCTGTTAAACACCTTTTTTTGCATCGTCTATTAAAATAAACATGTGATTTGTTTTAAACTTCTTTTGATATATCATATTATTTGGTTTTTCACATGTTGAAACATGCTTGCATTCCAGTAATAACTTCCACATAATCCCAGGGAATAATCCTTTTAATGTTCTGTTGTATTTGGTTTGCTAGTATTTTGTTGAGAATGTATATATCTGTATCCAAGTAAAATTGTCTCTGTTTGAAGACATAATTTCATATATAGAAAATTCTAAAGACTTAATTAAAAAGTTAGAATTAATAATTTCAGTAAAGTAGCAGGATATACAATCAACATAACATAATTTACATACATTAAAAATAAAATATATAAAATGCAAATTAGAATAACAATATTCAAAATAGCACCAAAAAAATACTTAGAAATAAATTTAACTTAAGAAAGAGAAAATCTTACATACTGAAAACTATGAAATATTGATAAAACTATTCAAAGAAGTCACAAACAAATGGAAAGGTAGCCTATATTGGGCTGGGTATGGTGGCTCATGCCTGTAACCCCAGCACAAGAGGATTACCTGAGCCCAGAAGTTCGAGACCAGCCTGGGCAACATGGTAAGACCTCGTCTTTATAAAAATTAAAAAACATTAGCCAGGCATGGTGGCATGTGCTGTAGTTCCAGCTATTTGAAAGGCTGAAGCAAAAGGATCACCTGAGCCCAGCAGGTCAAGTCTGCGGTGGCCGTGAATGTGCCACTGCACTCCAGCCTGGAAGACAGACTGAGACTCTGACTCAAAACAAACAAACAAACAAAACTTTATATTGTTAAATTTTTCATACTACTCAAAGTGTTCTACAGATTCAATGCAATTCTATCAAAATTTCAATGACATTTTTACAGAAATATAAAAAAGAAAATACTATGATTTACTGTATGTAAAACCACAAAGGCCAAAAATTGCCAAATTAATCCTGAGAAAGAACAAAGCTGTGGGCATCACACTTCCTTATTTCAAAATATATTACAAAGCCACAGTATTAAAAACACTATGGTACTGACATAAAACAGATATAGAGTCCAATGGAAAAAATAGAGAGATCAGAAACAAATTTACACATATAACTTTAATTGATCTTTGACAAGGGTATCAAAATACATGATAAAGAACAGTAGTATCTTCAATAAATGATGTTAATAAGACTGAGTATCCAAAAACAAAATAATGACTTTGAACTATACTGTACACAAAAATTATCTCAAAATGTATTAAAGACTTGAACATATGACCTGAAACTATAAAACTCCTAAAATAAAACACAGGAGAAACCTTCATGGCATTGGTCTTGGCAATGATTTCACAGATATGACTTAATATCCACAACTAAAATGATAAAAAAAAAAACAAAAAAAAAAAAAACAAGTGGAGCTTCATCAAGCTGGAAACCTTCTGCATTAAAAAAAAAAAAAAAGTTGAGTAAAATGAAATACATGGAATGGAAGAAATATTTGCAAGTCATATGTTTGACAGAGTCCATCTCCAAAATATATAAAGTACTTCTACCTCTTAATAGCAAGAAAATAATATTAATTTGATTACAAACATGAGGAAAGGACTTTAATAGGTAAACAGTGGGACTATAAGATGGTGTAGGTATAATGAAAACACAGTATAGGAGTTCTTTTAAAAATTACAGATAGAACTATTATATAATTTATCAATCCCATTTCTGGGTATTTGTCCAGAATAATTAAAATTAAAATCTCAAAAATATGTTAGCTTTCCTGTGTTCATTGTGGCCAAGATGTGCAAGCAATGTAATTGCCCATCAACATATAGATAGACAAAAATAATGTTGTGTATACATACAATAAAATATTAGTTAGCCTTAAAAAGTAAGAATAAGGCTGGGCTGGGTGGCTCAGCCTGTAATCCCGGCACTTTGAGAGGCCAAGGCAAGTGAATTGCCTGAGTCCGTGGATTCGAGACTCACCCGGCAACTTGGCGAGACATCATCTCTACAATAAATAAAAAAATTAATCAGGCATGGTAGTGCACTCCTGTAGTTCTGGCTACTTGGAAGGCTGAGGCAGAAGGATTGCCAGAGCCCAGCAGGTTGAGGCTGCGGTGGCCAGGAGCATGCCATTGTACTCTAGTCTGGGCGACAGAGAGAGACTCCAACTCAAAAAACAAAAAAGTAAGAATATTCTGTCTGCATTATGTAACAACATGGACAAACCTGGAGAACCTATGCTAAATGAATTAAGCCAGTCACAGAAAGAGTAATACTGCATGATTCCAGTTATAAAATATTTATTTATATATTTATTTTGAGTCAGGTTCTCATTCTATCTCCCAGGCTGGAGTGCAGTGGCACGATCATAGATCATAGGCTCCACCTCATGGGTCAGGCAGTCCTGTCTCTGCCTCCTGAGTAGCCGGGACTACAGGAGCACACCACCATGTCTGGCCAATTTTTTTTTTAGAGACGAGGCCTCACTAAGTTGCCCAGGCTGGTCTCAAACTCCTGGGCTCAAGTAATCCTGCCTTGGTCTCCCAAAATTTTGGCATTACAGGCATGAGCTACTACGCCTGGCCTTATGTCCCACTCTCCTCAGGAACACTAAACCAACAACTATCCAAGTAAGAAAGCATTTGCAGCCAGGCTCGGTGGCTCAGCCTGTAATCCTGTGCCTTTGGGAGGCTGAGGTGAGTGGATCGCCTGAGCCCGCGGATTCGAGAACCGCCTGGGCAGGCAAGACCTCATCTCTACAATAAATCAAACAATTAGCCAGCCGTGGTAGCGCGCACCTGTAATTCCGGCTACTCGGAAGGCTGAGGCGGAAGGATCGCCGGAGCCCAGCAGGTCGAGGCTGCGGTGGCCCGGAGCGGCCACTGCACTCCAGTCTGGGTGACAGAGTGAGACTCCAACTCAAAAAAAAAAAAAAAGAAAGCATTTGCATAAAAAACAAAATATCAGGACAGCATTCACAGTATACGATTTTAGTATAATTACAAGAAAAGACACATTTAAGCAGGGGGGAAGGACAGTCTTACACTGCCTACCTCATCCATCCCCCAACTCCAGGCAGTGCAGCCTGGAGAGTGAACCAGTGCACTAGGGAGAGGGTGGGACTTTCCATTGGAATTCAGTGTCACCCCATCACAATGGACAATGGAGTGGTAGATTATTTTCTGGTCCCAGGCTGGTCTAAACCACAGAGAGAACGTTTAGACCAGCCTGGGACCAGAAAATAATCTACCACTCCAGCAGGAGGAACTCAAATCCTGGCCAGTTTCTGACTAAAGTCAGCTGGGGCCCCAAATAAATTTGAGTAGCAGCCAGATCACAGTGACTGCAATCCTTGGGCAAGTCCCAGTTCTGCACTGCTTCCAAGGCTGTGGAACTGAGCTATGACCCAATACAACACCGGGAGCAGTGGTCATGGAATTGTCTGTGTCATCCTTTCCCTAACTCCAGGCAGTGTAGCATAAAGGACTCCTTCCATCTGGGGGAAGGAGAGGGTAGAATAAAGAGGATTCTATCTTGTACTGGGTACCAGCTCAGCCATAATAAAATAAAGAACTGACAAAATCCTGAATCCTAATTCCAGGCCTTTGCTGCCCAATGGCATTTCTAGATCCACACCAGTCCAGAAGAAATCTGCTGTCATGGTAGAATAGATGAGGACAGACTGACTAAACAAGTTTCCACAGATTTAATCTAACATTTAATGGTAAGTCTGATTATTACTCTACAATGATTAACAAGCAGTTTGTGTAAATAACTATAATTGTTATTATTTTAAAATGTAGACATGACTGAGGTAAGCTAGAGAGAAGCTAGGGGAGAAAGAGGTATGAGCTGCTGGAAGCCACTGATCTCTGGATCCACATATAACCCAAAAAGATCAGGGTAGATGGCTCACAGGCCTAGGTTTTCTGAACAATTATTTTCAGGGATGTCAGAAGGGCTGAGGCAGCTTCCTTAATAATGTTGATACATCTAGGTATATACTACCACCTGATCATAGATATAAATCACTATTTAATTTTTTATTATTCCTTTTAGTTAACAATTAGATTTTAAAATCAGTGTATCATTACACAATTTTTTCCTAACACCTGTATGATGCCAAGCCAAAAGAAAATCATAGTTCAATAGTTTATTTTCTTTGAAGAACCAAGATGTTCTTTCATACTTAGAATCCAGGTTAAGGATAAACCAATCAAATCAATGGAAAACTATCAAAAATGGAAAGGGAATGAATATTTTATTCATATATACATAGCTTGTACGGTTGAAAAAGTATCATTTTTTTGTATCTTTTTTTTTTTTTTTGAGTTGGAGTCTCACTCTGTCGCCCAGACTGGAGTGCAGTGGCCGCTCCCGGCCACCGCAGCCTCGACCTGCTGGACTCCGGCGATCCTTCCGCCTCAGCCTTCTGAGTAGCCGGAATTACAGGCGCGCGCTACCACGCCTGGCTGATTTTTTGATTTATGGTAGAGATGAGGTCTCACTGCCCAGGCAGGTCATGAACCCGCGGGCTCAGGCAATCCACTCACCTCAGCCTCCCAAAGGCGCGGGTTTACAAGCTGAGCCACCGAGCCTGGCTCTTTTTTTTTTTTTTTATTTTTTTTTTGAGTTGGAGTCTTACTCTGTCACCCAGAGTGGAGTGCAGTGGCCGCTCCCAGCCACTGCAGCCTCGACCTGTTGGGCTCCGGGCAATCCTTCCGCCTCAGCCTTCCAAGTAGCTGGAACAACTACAGGGGCATGCTACCACGCCCAGCCAATTTTTTGATTTATTGTAGAGATGAGGTCTCGCCAAGTTCCCCAGGCGGGTCTTGAACCCGCAGGCTCAGGCAGGCCACTCACCTCAGTCTCCCAAAGCGCAGGATTACAGGCTGAGCCACCGAGCCCAGCTTGTATCATATTTTTTAAAAATCTAAATTTTTAGAAATTTTATGAATAGTAAATTATTTTGTTCTGCTTATACTATTTTTAGTTTACCAAATCAAATACTCCCTTTTATGGGCATTTCTAGCAATGAAAGTTAATAACACCAGACATTTTAAATTAATATTATTAAACTGTATCTATGAACAGCCTTAACACAGCCTTAACAATTGATATCTAAGCCAGATACTCTTAGCAGAACCACATCCCTTCATCTTGGATGAATTTCTATCAGGAATCATAAAACTTGGGGAAATAAAAGAAAATTCTTTATTAAGAATAAGAATTGTAAACTCTTTTCTTGAGTTTGTTACTTTGAACTTGGGGCCCAGAAAACATTTACCTAATGGGCTGTATTCAATTCTAGATGTTTATAAGATGTAGTTGACAGCTGAAGAGAAATAGATACAACAGCACAAGCCTATCCCCTCTGAAGCCCAACCAATAGCCCTTGGAGTCAGACATTTTAAAGACAGAAAAAAGTCATACTTTTTCTGGGCAATAATAATAGAAGCAATGCAAACATGCAATTACATTTCTTTTTTTTTTTTTTTGAGTTGGAGTCTCACTCTGTCGCCCAGACTGGAGTGCAGTGGCTACTCCCGGCCACCGCAGCCCCGACCTGCTGGGCTCCGGCGATCCTTCTGCCTCAACCTTCCAAGTAGCTGGAACTACAGGCGCGCGCTACCACGCCTGGCTGATTTTTTATTTATTGTAGAGATGAGGTCTCACCAAGTTGCCCAGGCGGGTCTCGAACCTGCGGACTCAGGCAATCCACTCACCTTAGCCTCCCAAGGCACGGGATTACAGGCTGAGCCATCAAGCCCAGCTAACTGTCCTTTTTTATAGCATGTATTTCTTTTATAATTAGAGAAAGAAGAAAACAATGAGTATTGTTACCATTTGGTAGCCAGGCAGCAGTTTTATTTTCATCAATATCTGTATGACATATTAATGCACAGCACAAATCTGTAAGAGAGAGCTCAGAGGAAAAATTAAGACAAAGAAATCACACCTGAAGAATATGAGTGGATTATTCTTTCATGATGACAAGCATTTAAGTTGACTACTGCTCAGGATCTACCCTCTCCAGCTCGCTCAGTAGAGCTAACACCCGCCAAGGAGAAGGCTGATGACACAGAAGGCCATGTTCCAGCTTGTTTCCTCCTCCACCAAGGGCCTATTTGTGTGCATTTTCAAATGGAAAAGGGACTCAATAGAACATATACTCTTGGAGTAGCAAGTGAAACACAGAAGATACGGTAAGCATATATACCTTAGAGGCAAAGCTTCAGGTTAAGATTCAAAATGCATCAGCCACTTGTGTAAACTTAAAAAAATCTACTCACTCTGAGTGTCAGTTTCCTTACCTGTAAGATGAGGGCCATATGCCTACTTCATTAAGTTGTTGCAAGGGTTAAATTTGCCATGGTATTTAAAAGTGCCTGCTACAGCAAGAGCCCACACTATTAACAAAGTAGTATCAAATGTAAGAAAACATGAAGGCTTGACGCGGTGGTTCAGCCTGTAGTCCCAGCACTTTGGGAAGCCAAGGTGAGAGGATTGCCTGAGCCTGGGAGTTCAAGACTAGCCTGGGCAACTTGGTGAGACCTCGTCTCTACAATAGAAATCACAAAAACTAGCCGGGGGCGGTGGTGTACGTCTGTAGTTCCATCTACTTTGAAGGCTGAGGTGGAAGGATCACCTAAGTCCAGCAGGTCGAGACTGCAGTGGCCATGAGTGTGCCACTGCATTCTAGCTGGGGGACAAAGAGTGAGACTCCAACTCAAAAAAAAAAAAAAAAAAAGAATACATGAAAAAAACACTCATCAGACCAAAGACAAGATGACCAGCTTCATAAGAAGCCCCAGCAATATCAGAAAAAGTGCTGTAAGAAACTAGAATTTTTTACAACTCTCTACCAGAGAACACACATGGAGTTTACAACAAGGTAAGTACATGGCCATTGTACAGTGACTTAGGTAGTGAGGGTGGAATCCCTAAAGACCCTCTGAAATGCAGTTATACATCTGGCTCCTAGGAAACAACTGGAACAAACCAGGCAGCCCAGTAGATACTATCAGGAATGAGAGGAAGGTCAGAGTCACAGAATCTACTAGGCAGAAGGCACCGAACCACAAGAAGCACCCAGCCCTACGAACAGCAGCTGTGGTGGCATCAGGACCAAGTTGAGACAGCTGCTATGGGGACTGCTGAGAGCATGTTGTCTTAGCTACACACCCAACATCAGTACATCTGATCAGAGATCACAAGACTGTCTTCTCCAGTAACCCTTGTTTTAAGATGATGGATATTGGCCTGGCATGGTGCCTCATACCTGTAATCCCAGCACTTTGGGAGGCCAAGACAGAAGAATCATTTGAGCCCAGGAGTTCATGACTAGCCTGGGCAACATAGCAAAACCCTGTTTAAGAAAATAAAAATAGGCTGGGCTCGGTGGCTCAGCCTGTAATCCCAGCACTTTGGGAGGCCAAGGTGAGTGGATTGCCTGAGCCTGTGGGTTTGAGACCCACCTGGGCAACTTCGCAAGACCTCATCTCTACAATAAAAAATTAGCTGGGTGTGGTAGTGCACGCCTATAGTTCCAGCTACTTGGAAGGCAGAGGCGAATCGCTGGAGCCCAGCAGATCAAGGCTGTGGTGGCCGGGAACATGCCACTGTCCTCCAGTCTGGATGACATAGTGAGACTCCAGCTCAAAAATGAAAAATTTTTAAAAAATAAAAAGATAATAGATATCCTCATGTTATAACATCCCCATCTAACACTTGTGGGCAAGTATAATCAGAAAGCCCCACAAAAAGAGGACACAGGAGAAGTAGAATGAGAATACTGAGGGATGCAGAAGAATGTGTGCACTTGACCACACAGGCATTGCTCCTACTTAAAACAAGAAAAGCCCTGGTGTTGTCCTGTGGTTTCCCTATACTTCATCTTGCTATATTCATAGATATTATAGGAATTTTCTTATCTTTCTTTACAAAGTTGTGATAAATAATAAAAATAAGGAAGTGATTAAAGTATGATTTCATGAATCACACAATTTACTGTCATACAAAGAAAATTTTTCTTAAGTTCACAAATGCTTAAAGAAGGGAGAATAATGTGAACAAACCTCACAGGGAATACACTCCACAGACAAGGTACATTAACCACACAGTTGAGTTCCAAAATTAGTAAAGTTTAGTTGCTCAATTAGGATAAGCACAGGCCTCTATGGAAAGTAAAGTCTAATTAAAGTTTGAGGTTTACCTTTACATGAGTGCTTTTTGAGAGAAGCTGGCTTGACCAACACAATGGAGATCTCTGATGGCACATAAGGTCCTTCAATACCAGAGGGCAGTGCCGGGGCTGGCAGGTGAGGTTTCAAATTCCCAGGCCTGTCACAGCCCATGCTCTACACGTTCAGGAAAGTGGTTGACTGAGTACAGCTTTCCACAGCCTGAGCTCTCCAAGTATCTGTCTAAATCTTGCGTTTATGTGGATTTTGATGTCCGGAATCACACGTGAGGTCTGGCAAGCCGTGAGTAACATTGCCAAGGGGTGAGGGTAGCTCCAAGTGCTCACATATGTTATCTGATAAGTCTTCACATTCCTCAAGGGAAGCAGAAAACACTCCAAGCTCCTATTACAGCAAAACATATGTCATACACATAGCAAATGATGCAAGTGTTTGGAATCATGTCAAAGCTACATAACAACTGCAAATAAATTCATGTGTAATTAATTCACAAAGAGTTACCTTCTTCACAAAGTAATAGGATCCAGTTTCCATGACTACATTTTTAATTATTTTGATTGTATTCCACATTCAGGAATCAAAAATGAAGCCTAATGAAATATGTAACATGTACAAGGTCTTATTTTATGTAGATTAAACCCTAGGTTTTAGGGATGATAGAACATGAAAGCTGCCAATGAGTCATAAGCAAGTTGCAAGAGGACTCAAAATTCTTAATTTACCAATCCTGAGAAAAGAAAAATTTGACAATTCAAGTTTTCATTTCTGCATTCAAATTTACAGTCCAGGAAAGAGAATCAGTAAAAACATTTTAACAGAAATGTTAAATGTTCCTGGCATTCATGTACTGTTCCATTCACCGAACTAATTAATTTTAAGGAAGCCGGGCTTGGTGACTCAGCCTGTAATCCTGCGCCTTTGGGAGGCTGAGGTGAGTGGATTGCCTGAGCCCGCGGGTTCGAGACCTGCCTGGGCAACTTGGCGAGACCTCATCTCTACAATAAATCAAAAAATTAGCCGGGCGTGGTAGCGTACGCCCGTAGTTTCAGCTACTTCGAAGGCTGAGGCCGAAGGATCGCCGGAGCCCAGCAGGTTGAGGCTGCAGTGGCCGGGAGCGGCCATTGCACTCCAGTCTGAGCAACAGAGTGAGATTGCAACTAAAAAAAATTTAAGGAAATGTTCTATAGTGGACTCTCTAGATTTGTTTATGTAGATATCATCTAAGAATCAAAAGAACTGTCCCCGAGGACAGAAAGAATTTAGGGACATCCATTGTTAAATAAGATGAGGAAGTAGAAGTACTCCTGCATGTTTCCATTCTTATAGAAAAATCCAGCAGATCAGGTTCAGGAGTTAAGGCGCATTCCTGACTGCTGTGGGTGAGGAGTTTTCCATGCAAAGCTGAGATGTTAAACCTGAAAGATTTCACCTTTGCCTCGAATGCTCCACACTTTGAAAGTCGCTCCCACAAAGCTGGAACACCACCTGTTCCGAGGGATGACGTCACCATCCGTGTCTCTGAGACACTGGCCAGTCAGGCCTAAGTTGAGGGGAGGTCCATCAATTTCAAGTGTAAAATGTGTAAACCATCATCCCCTTCACCTTGAGTTTTAGAAGCCTCTCCACTTAAATAAGTAGACAAGAAAGACCCAGCAAACATGTGCCTGGGAAATGGCATTTTTTCCCCTCTGCCCTCAGCAGATCCTGGGTGACCCTGTAATTACCCTCCCTGGTGCCTCAACTTCCCTATTTAGAAAAAGGCGCCGGTGAGTGTGACACTTCTACAAAGCCACTGCCCCGTCACCCCCTTCAAGGCTCTGAAGTTGCTCATGGGCAGGTCAATGGCGGATTTCTCCCAAAATGGCTCATCTAGCGATCCAGCTGCAGAAAGCAGAGGGAAGCGGTACTGATGGACAGTGCTGGGGAGGCAGGCCAGCTCCCACGGCAGTTTAGGAAGCAGGCGGCTCTGTGGGCTGAAGTAAGAGCCTAGCTCGGAGACCCCAGGTGGGAGGGAGAGCCATAGGAGTTGTGCAGGGGCCGCGGGGAAAGAGAAGACCCGACCCTATATGGACGAAGGTGGGAGTGCATGCGGCAACTCACAACCTCCCTACCGTTCAGGGCCCGCTCTGCCCTCACGTCCCTACCCGGATTCACTCCCCGCGGGAAGGCCCGGATGGAATCAGCACCAGCAGCGCTCTGGACACAATTATGCCAGCTCCACTCTGCCACATTCTCCAGGGATGCGCACCGCTCACTCCCTGTGTATGCAGGGAGTTGTAGTCCTGCAGCCACGCGAGCTGCGGGCGTGGCGTGCTTCTGAGACTACAACTCCCAGAATGCTCGGACGAAGGCTCCGCTCTCTGCCCGCCTCCTCGCGCCGAAGGTCCCCGGCGGCGTGCAAAGGCTGGGACTTCCACTGTCTGCGGGAGCAGGCGCACTGGTCGCGGAGTCCCACCTGAGGTTCTGACTGTACGTTTCCCAGAGGTCGTCGGCAGACTTTTCTCAGCTGAAATTGGTTTCTCGCTGTGCAGGCGGCGTTCCAGTGCCGTCTCAGCCTGCGTAGGGTGGCCCCGGGTACGCCTGGCCTTCAGGAGTCCCGCGTTCCAGGCCCTGCCCTCCATTCGCCCTCCGCAGCCCGCTCTGTAAAGCGCGGTACAGCCTGCATGGAGTGCCCTGCAGGACTGCCGCCGAGGTCCCGGCTTCTTGGGATCGGAGGGGAAGGCCCTGGGGGGATGTGTGAAGGCCTGGGCTCCCTCAAATGAAAATACCCGGTCCCTGAAAACAGGCACTTACTTTCCTTTTTAAGCCACCTTCTCCATCCCTTCCGGTGGCCACAAATCTTCCTCTGCATCCCCCGAACCCCCAGGCTGGCTACATGGCCCACACTGGGTCAGACCTGTCGGAGGGACGCTCCTGCCACTGTTAACGTAGAGCAGACTTCATACATACAGTCTTCATACAGGGAATTTCAGCACACAGGGATGCGCCTCGCTCACTCCCGGTGTATCACTCCCCGCTCACTCCCTGCATCGCCACACTTCCCTGCCTCCACTCAGGCTGGTTCCCAGAACTTAATTAACAAGGGCCAACGGGCCAAAAGTGCCACTTGGTCCTTCCCAGAAGCTAGGAAAGTTTTGTGTGTTATCCCTCCAAAAACCGGAGTTCGTTTGCCTGGCAAGTAGCGAACGACGCCACGAGAACGCAGGTTTTGGTCAATAGGAGTTTTATTGTCACAAGTGAGGAGGACACTAGCGTTGCAGTCTCACGGGGGCTGCACTGCCAGCCTGAGACCCACCGCGACCAAGGACGTCATGGTGCCCTGGAACTCGGGGATGTCGACAGGTGAGGAGCCCCGAGGAGTGTTAACAGCTCTTGGACCCCCAGTCATGGCTCTTGCTTGGAGGACCCCGAGAGGAGAACGCCATGGTGCCAGAGAACTCAGGGGTGCCAACAGCCCCGAAGTTCCAAGGAGTGTTGTTACAGCTGTCAGCTCTTGCTTGGAGAATCACATTCTCGACTTGGCGAGTCCAGGTCCTTGTTTCCAACGGAGAAGAATTGGGAACACCGAAGGGTGAGAAAGTCGAAGTTTATTCAGGAAAGCAAGTGTTGCAGCTCTCAGCCAGAGAGGACCCAAGTGGGTCGCGGCCAACTGCCCCCCCCTTCCCTGGGGAAAGGCTGCTACAGTCAGGAATTTATAGGACTCTTGGAGCATGCTGATTAGTTGGCAGTAGGGACTGAAAATATACTAACCTAACTGGTCAGTAGTAAGGTTGGCAGTAAGGATTGGAAATACTCTAACCTAATTGGTTAGCAGTCAGGACTAAAAAGTGGCACAATAGTGTAAAGGGCTGATGAGGAGAGGATTGAAAAAGGGCCAATTAGGAAAAGGTGCACCCAAAGGGAGAAAGTGAGCGAAAGGATGTGGCTTTTGTCCAGAGCTTGCACCTTGTAGCTCTGTTTCTTCAGGTAAAATGGAGTCTTACCAGAGACCCACCCTGTCTCCCTAACTGCTCTCTTCCTTACTCCTCTCTCATTCCCTCCTCTGGAGTGGTGATGACCAGCCTGGCTACTTATTGCTGATCATGGGCGCTTTTCTGAGAATGGCAGCTAAGGA